>NW_015644337.1:26227-141288 GCF_001515625.1 Sinocyclocheilus rhinocerous
TCATTTGAAATTTGTGTCAATACGTCATGAATAGAACACAGCAGCAGTTTTGTGTCGGGGATTTGTCGTGTTGTGCCGCGCCGCATCCAGTGTAGACCATAGATATGTATAAATATATATATGGTGTAGACAGCATCACTGACTATAATGAGTTCTGTAGTATCTGGTGTAGACACGGTGTAACATTGGTTTTGCTTTGTTTCACAGAACTAATCGTTGCCTGGGTTGCGTATGTATGTGTGGAGCGGAGCTATCAAAATAGGGGCAAGACCCTTTTGGGGTAGGGGTGTGTTTGTTTTGGTGATTTCAAATGTCAACATTGGCTACCAGAAATCGCTTACCCCACCTTTAAGCTTTAAAGGTGCACTAAGCAATTTTTGAAAAACACTTTTGACCACAGTGTCGGACCGTGTCCCAAAACACACTTGCAGCCAATCAGCAGTAAGGGGTGTGTCTTGTTATGATAGAGAGAAGAGAATCGATTGGTCAGGCGGAGCAGGCGGCAGCACGAGTGTTTCACAGAACTAATCGTTGCCTGGGTTGCGTATGTATGTGTGGAGCGGAGCTATCAAAATAGGGGCAAGACCCTTTTGGGGTAGGGGTGTGTTTGTTTTGGTGATTTCAAATGTCAACATTGGCTACCAGAAATCGCTTACCCCACCTTTAAGTTTAGGTATTGGGTAGGATAAGGGATATGGTCATGCAGAATATGTGCTTTATAACTACTAATAAACAAGCAATATATTAATAATAGGCATGCTAATAAGCAACTAGATAATAGTGAGAATTGGTTCCTATACTAAAGTGTTACCATATTCCATATTTTGACATGTATCCGAGTGAAACAGCTTCTTGAATGAGAAAAGAAATGTAGGGTGGGACTTCATTTTGTCCACTGGGAACTGATTGGCTCATTGCTGGAGGAGAGTATTGTGCCAGAGAAGAGAAGAGATGTCATTACAAGGGGGAGGGGAAGTCACATTGAATAAAGATTACAAGGGTACTTGTATTAATAAAAAATAATGATGTGCATGGATAAATCATTTATAATAATCATTGCAATATTCCATAAAAACAAAAACAAAAAACTATTTTTGATTTCATGGTGACTTGAAGTCCCAGCAAAGTGGCTTACTGGCGTCATAGTGTTTTAAATATCCACAAGTGCTGATGTATGCGGTGGCCGGATGCCAATGCCAGGACGGGAGAGTAGGAGTCCTTGCTGTGTTGTCAGCACAGAGAAATGCGTGGACCGAGCATAAAGAGTGTTCCCTGGCAGCACCCGCACATTCTGCGCTATGCGGGCCGAGGCAGCTGGGACTATTATTAGGCCTTGAGTAAATCTGATGCTGCCCTGGCCATGTTTGGTACCACAGGACTGATGACAGTAGACAGGGTGCTGGGTTTCTCCTTCCACCACGGAGGTGAGGACACACACGAGGCTGGATGTTTATGATATAATATGTAAACTGCCGAACACATATTTTAAATGTTTTGTATGGATTTGCTTAGGTTATTAGCTTTGCAAATAGTATATACTTGTCAAGACCTCACCAAGAGTTCTTTACACCATAGGTCCCTTATCACAGACAAAAATGGATAAACATGTGGGACTGTAGAGAGCTGAAGTGATGACATACAGTATTTGTGTAGGCCAACCCGGACGATTTTTCCACTGGGTTTTCGATTATTGCAGAAAGTAAGCTCTCTGACCAACAAAACTTTATGACTCATGTAAGTTTGGTTCTTCATGATAATCTTAAAGACTTGATGACTTGGATGAATTTTGAAGCCTAAATACAATCGCCAGAAGTCAAAAGCTAAATGTAGGTTATAAACGAACTACACCACAGTCACTCAACCTAAGCTAAGCTTCCAAAAACTCAGGCAGTAGAGAGGTTAATGCTCCCTAATGTTCAAGAAGACAAATAAGAGCTGGAGAAACAAGCATAAAATACTTAGTATATCTTTAAAAGTAGCCATGGCTGCATCTGAAATCACATGTTTTCTGAGTAGGTACTTCCTTTGAATAAGTAATTACTTAGAGACCGTTAAAAAAAGGTGTGTTCTACAGAGTATAAATGTGTGTGGTATGAATGTAGTCCAGACGTACTACATTCATCATGTTGTCATTGTCACATGACCGAACATCGTCAGTTGCATCGCTTGACTGCCATTCATAAATCCTCTCCCGTGGCCTCAAGGAAGAGTAAATCTATACGCACTTCAGAATCTCACTGGAAATAGTATAGGTCAGTCAGGCACTTTTTGCTTACTGTGTTATGAAAATCAGACATTCACTGTTCACATGTTTTTTTTGCCTACTATATAGTAGGGTAGCATGCAATTTCGGATGCAGCCTATGTTCAGAATTGAATACTAGCTTACTGTTTACAATATACTGTATACTGCACAGTGTACACTTCATAGTGTGTAAAACAGTACATATTATTAAAGAGTAAATGTTTCAAAAACATTTTAACTTAATAGGTTTGCATTATTAATACAGTGTAAATACAGGCGTTTAAAATGCCTACACTTTTCACAAATGACATTTTGACATTTTTGGAATAAAATTTCAAATTCCTTTGTTTAATTTCATAGCATTTTAACATTTTACTGTATGTTTTCTAGACACTCACAATTAAGTAATATTTCACACTTGTATACGTTTTCAAATTTTAATTTTTATAATTTATAAAATTACATATGATTCTACAAGATGCACAGTAAAATGCTCACAAGTGATATTTACCTTGATGTTTCTTATATAATTGAAAGCTATAATCCAATTTTTTAAGATGGATTATCATAGTTTGAGACTAATATTCTGGTAAAAAACAATAAAATCTATACATAACAGGTAGTTGAAGGTAGAAAAAAAAAGGTGATTTTCAAGACATTTTAATGTGATGTTCATATTACAAATGTTAGTTTTAATAAAAATTAAAGCCTTAGGATATAAAAGTGCTGACAGATGAAGAAACACCAGAAAATTGCTACTGATTCCCTGGTTTCTAGAAAAACTTCAATGGATTTTGCTTTGCTGGCAGAGGAAAAACAACCCTGAGGAGAGATGTGCACTTCCCATTCCACTGCAGTCTGCTTCAGTGTGTGTGTGTGTGTGTGTGTGTGTGAGCACGTGCATGTTGACATCACACCACGTCACATGCCACCTTCTCCCAGGCCGATCGCTCCATGCATTAATCTCATAGTTAAAAGACAAACAGATTAAACTGGAACTGGAGGTTTGAGCTCTTGAGAGGATCCCAGGGCAATATCCTGTTCCGATGAATCTGAAAGGATAAGTATCCTGGAGAATCGCACTACACGTTGGCACGCAACCTACCAGCCATCTGTCATGAAGAGCACCTCAGTGGCCCCGCGCATTACTACTTACATTCTCTCTGTTTTTCATTTCAGAGTCACCTGAGGGGAAATGAAAGAGGGTCCAAAAAGGACAAGCTGTTCCTAGGACAGGAATTAGAGACGCCACACAGTGAAAAAGTGCCATATGTACAGATTTCAGGCCCCACACATGGAAATTCTCCATATTAAAAAATAAATAAATAAATAAAACAGTGAAATAACAAACATGATAAAAACAGAGATTGTAATTAACAACATTTGCTTTTAGTAAACACAGAACTAAAATTGTCTATTTAAAAGAATAAACAAAACTGCTGTTAAAATCAATCATTGAAATGTATTACTGCAACAATATGCACAATTTTTTAATTAGTCTTAAAACTGTATGATTTCGGCAACTGATAACTCACACACAAAACACATTATGGTTGACACATACTTCAAGGTATTCTGTTTTTTTTTTTTTTCAATTTTCTTGTATTTGTTCATGTGTTTTTTTAAGCTTTTGGCAGATGATTTCGCAGTAAAATATCATTATGTTTGATGAAATGTACGACCTTTGATCTCGGCACCAAAATATATGGAAAGTGTTTATTTCTTCCTTTTAAATGTTAATAACCCTGTTTGTTTATCATTTTTATTGTTAGATTTTTTAATAGCTGTAAACTCTCAATTCTAAATTAGGTTATTATAACTTACTGGTTCCAATTTATAAGTAATGTAGGCCTAACATCAACTAAAAATGACCAATATTTGTTACAGTATTTATTAATCTTTACTAACATTATTTAATAAAAATGCAACTGTTCATTGTTAGTTCATGTTAGCTCATGTCCATTAAATAATATTAACAGATACAACTTTTGATTTTAATAAAATTAAAATAAAATAACATTAACTAAGATTAATAAATGCTTTCATAAAACTATTTTTCGAAGGTTCTTGAGATGTCTTTGTTAGTCAATCAGTAGCCCTAACTTCGCAGGGTTATTATAGTTAACTAAAACTGAAACTAAAACAATTAAAAAATATTGTTACTTAAAATAAAATAAACGTTAGCTTTAACTAAAATTAAAATGAAAACGGAAAATATAAAAATAAAAACTGAAACTGTTAATAAAAACCGTAATAGTATCTCTGCCTTTATCTCTGAAACTGTTAAACTACAAGCATAGTTTTTTTCCGTGCGTAAATGAGTTCTCCTGTTTCCCGCCGTGTATTTGAGCAGAACACACGCAGCGAAACGCGGCACAAAAATAGCATCGCATTTATTTGAAGTGTTCGTCTTAGACTCCGCCAGAGCCATTAAGACTATCAGACTCAAATTACAGGGCAAGTTTCCATAACCAGCAGCACACAAGAATACAGGACAAATCCAGCCCAGCTGAAGCTTTCCTCCTCCAGACAACCGGCGAGCATTTGATTTCATTACTTCTGATTTCTCCAGTCAGTGTAAACTTGCTTCGGGTTAGCACTTAGTAAGCGGTATCCTGAGCGAAAGCTCATTAGCGGCCTGTTTTACCACGGTTGAGAGAGGTATGGCAGAGAGCAGCTGTTAGGTGAACCCTGCTGCGTTATTAATACCAGGAAACAGTGACACGCACCCACGTAAAACATGGCGCTGGAGCCATGCGGCATGTCATTTTTCTTTGCCGTTCATATTGCTTGGGCACTTTCCCATTGAGAATGGGTAACATGCGCCGTGTATCATCAGCCTTCCAGTATACTTCATTCATTACTTAAATGTCTTTTTCTCTTTTTCTTTTTTACTTTAACCAAGCAGGCTACTATTGACTACTTATTGCACTTTTACTACAGAAAAAGTTTTATGATTTATTCACTCTCATGTCGTTTCAGATTTGCATGACTTTCTTCCTCTGTGGAACATGAAAGAAGATATTTTCAGGTTGCTCTTTTCTCTTTTGTTTCAAAAACAATTTTTCTGAAGAAATGACGATAGCTTTGTGTAAGAATCAGACAGACCCATGGTCAAAAGTACCGACTTCGGTACCAGTCGTCCATTTCCCGCTAGCATTTGAGCGGATTCTTAAAAACATCTCTGATTATAGCCATTGTGTTCACGGTGAAGGCTGTGAAGCGATGATCATTATAGCCAATCACAGTCATATCTGTTGAGCGCGTGAACACAATGACCAATCAGCACTGTTTAAGAATCCGCTCAACAGCGCTCAAAGCTTAGCGGGAAATGGACATTTGTAAAATTTCAGTACTGACTGATACTGAAGGCAGTACTTTTGACAACACTATGACGTTTAAGCACTGAAATCACTTTACTTTAAATTTCTATTGTGTCACCTGATTTTTACCAATAAAAAGAATAAAACTAAGAAAAAAGGTTGGTGTTTCGTGACATATTTCAGAGTGAAACAAGATAGTGAAAACGTTTTTTTTTTAAGAATTACTATACATACACACACATATATATAGATACACATACTAGTGCTGTCAAATGATTAATCGCGATTAATCGCATCCATCCAATTTAAACTACTATATACTACATTATATATATACTATACATACTATATATATATATATATATATATATATATATATTAAAGTTACTATATGCACACATTTTAATGTGAGAATTTTACTTTACATGCATATTTTTTTTAAATTTATAAAAGTAGATATCTATATATACTGTACGTTTATAAAAAACAAGTTTGCATAATCTAAAAAGAACAGTATTTTTTAATAACCTCTTTTTGGAGATTAATTAGATCCAAAAATAGGTTATTAGATAATAAAGATATTTTTTTTACTTATTTTTAAAACAAGAACCTGTGTTAGGAAACTAAAGCGGGTTAATTCAGATGAACTACTGATGATTCATTTTGACTTTTGAATATTACAAGGCCATGATCATGTTTTTCGCTTTTGCCAATAGCACACATCAGTGTGTTGACCGCTTATCGAAAGGTCTCTCTCTGTCACTGTGTCTTTCAGATCCATTGAAATGCGATGCAGAGATAACCACACATTGCTTTGACAATGCCTGCTTGTTTGCTTTGAGTGTTGGGCAGTTTGCCTGCAGGACCTCTGTTTCTGACCTCACCCTTCACACACACACACACACACACACACACACACACACATCACAACAATGCCAATGGTCCGTATGTAAGTGGGCTGCCACAGAGGAAGGGGTGCCTTTGTCAACACATTTCCAGAACAGACTTCATTTTAGTGGGTTTTGTGTAAGAGTGTACAGAACAAACCGTTATGGCCCATTTAGCATTGTGTGCCTCGTGTCCTGAAATGTCCTTTTCGTCATGTTTTAAATGAATTAAATGAACTTGAAAAACTTAATTTGCATTCACAACACTTTTTGCATACTGAAACAGGTCAGAAAAGACCATCTGCTGGTCATTAGATGTAGAGATCTTTTCAGTCAGTTTATTGTCTACCTGGTAAAAACGAAGAAAGAGGAAGAGTTTTACTATCAGGACGGTAATGATTATAAGTAATATCTACAATATCTATAAAACAACCTCATGCTGTAAAACTAAAGGAGAAGCACTATTCGTTTACATTTTTATTATAGTTAATTGTATTCAGATTTTGAATACGATTAATAGCCAATAACAGAATCATAGAAATCCCATTTATAATATTGATCATAATCAGTGCAAACTGGATGTACATAATAATTTGATCAGCACAAACAGGCTTCGATCACTCTCACTCTCCCAATGAAACCATAAAACTAAAACCAGAGAGTGTGAAACGATAAATATAAAACCAGGAAGTGAGAAACATTAAAAATAAAACCAGACCGTGAGAAAAAAATAAAACCAGAGAGTGTGAAAAATAAAACCAGAGAGTGAGAAAAATAGACGGGTATTCCTTACAGATCATTATTCTCTCTGGTTCTGTTTTCTGTTACACGGTGAGGACAGTTACTTGCCACAAATTAAAACCTGTTTATTAACCAGAAAAGAGGCCAATTAAACTATAGACTATGTCCTCATTTCACATTTTATTTGGGACATTTTTTGCTTGAAAAATCAGGTGGGTGTAAAATCTTGTTTCATTAACACCTAAGAAAAAAAAATGTGTAAAGTGTGTTTGTGTGTGTGTATTTGTTTAAATATATATATATATATATACTCCTAATATATAAATACAAAGACACACAAACACAGACAAACACATATGTACACGTGTGTACATTTACCTGTGTACATTATAGAAATTAGTTACTTGCTATATATATACTGTATATATATATATATATATATATATATATATATATATATATACACTGTAAATGTTTAATTGTACATTTTTGTGTTTATAGTTTTGTCTATATAGTTTTATTTACCACTGCTGAGTACTAAATATTTATTAGTTTTAGTTTATTTAGTTTTAGTTATTTTTGTACTTGTAGTAGTTTAGTATTTTAGTTAAAAGTTCAACTGCATGAGAATGAGAAATGTTGCCTTGCCAAGTAACTGAAATAAAATATTTTTTATATTTTATTTTCAGTGAATGTTTATTTTATTTCAAGTAATGTTTAGTTTTCGTCAACTACAACAGCCCTGATATACTCATAACATTTCGTTGTGTTCTGTAGATAATCCCTGCTCAGTGTGTAGGGAGCACTGCATAGGGACCTTGTGAATTGGGACACAATTTTAATGGGACAAAATTGTAAATTTTAGCCTTAGGACCAATTCAGCTGAGCACAAGAGAACCGAGATCGTGCTCTGCGGCTATTACAGCGCGCTAAACGTGACTTACTCACGACATCCAAAGCCCTTGAGACTTCTCAAACTCTGTGAGTTTGCTGCCATCATTCACCTTCACCGTGTCTCTCTCTCTCTGTGTGTGTGTGAGAGAGCCTGTCTCCTCAGCACAAATGTGTTCGTACCACCCCTGGCTTTACTATAATCGTAGTGCCGAGCTAAGCAGAGTGAAAGCACAGGAAACAGCGGCCTGGCCCACAGCGGTCCATTCAGGGGGAGAGAGGCTCAGTCCTGGCACTGAAAGCTCAGATTACACGCAACATAAAGGGAGGCCTGTATCAGCAAGGGCACCATCACATTATACTAAAGTCCTTCTCTGTTCTGTTGTGTGTGAGGGAGAGGAGAGGAGAGAAAGGAAACAAACGCCCGCATAGCTACTTTCAACTACGCAACAAGCACGTGAGGTGACGGGGAGCTACATACATTCGAGGGTGTCTATTTATGCTTTAGCAAACTAGCGGTAATGTGAGGAGATCTGAACCAAGACCCTTATTAGAAGCCTGAAGGAATGACTGAACCGATGGCTGACGTGTTGTCTTTGACTAAAACATGCAGCCCTGGCTGACCTTTGACATTGCTGACCTGTGACCTGTGTGGCTAATGCTAAAACGCCCTCACAGCTCTAAACTGTTTTCGGTGCCCAATGAGCACATGCATTTAAGCAGACGTGTTTATCCAAGGGGACTTGTGGTGCACTAATTACAGCAGCCTGAGGTTAAGGCTACTCAAGGACACAATGCTGGGAGTTCATGTATCATCACTGGCAGGATTGCTTTATTTTTTTTTCTTTAAACTAAGAAAACTACAGGCTGTAAACAAGGGTTAAATTTCAACTGTTCTGCTCAAAATAATTTTCGGATTGGTTGATAAGATAATGTGGATGGAAGGATGATATTTAAAGGGATAGTTCACTGCAAATAAGATTCATTATTTACTCCCTCTCATGTCCTGTTCTTTCGTCTGTGTAAAACTAAATGAGAAATCCTACACTCTAAAAAATGCTGGGTTAAATACAACCCAGTGCTGGGTAAAATAGGGACAAACCCAGCAATTGGGTTGTTTTGACCCAGCAGTTGGGTTAAATGTTTAACTGAAAATGAATGAGCTTTAGGTCTGTGAAACACCACAACGAGAATAATAAATAAATAAAAAAATAAAAAAAAACTCTTTGTTTATTTTGAATGCGCGCCCTCCAGCGGCGAAAATTACATATTGTGCCTTTAATGTAACTAACTTGAGTGTTTTTTCTTTTAATTCCCAGATGCCAAATAGTTAATGGAACTACAATGTGCTGGAATCAACAAAAACCGAAGTGTATTCTAAACAAAATGGAATAGATTGAAAAACAAACTGACATTCTTTTGTTTTTTAAGCAGTGGGAACTCCATTCCAGATCATTCTGTTCAATTCATCCCTGTATGTAACAGATGGTAACCATCCCAAAGCAACAATAATATTGATTGAATTAACTGTTTCATCAATTCCAGTCTCATCTCAAGAGCAAAACTTGCATGCATTGCTTCAGACAAATGCTGTACTTCACTTCAAATCTCCCAAAGCCACTGAATAAAGCCAAATGTCCAACACAGGAATAGACTGTGAGAATATATGAGGCTGTATACACACACACACACACACACACACGACCGGGAGAGCAGGGTTTGTAGGAGGACACGGCTGTGATTTGCGGTTCACTGACGTGTCTTTGGCTTTAGCAGAGATAAGAGATGAGAGTCCAATCCATAGCTATTTATACTCACAGGCTGTATTTGACGGCTGACAGAGGTATGATTTGTGTGTTTCTATCTTAGGGAATGGACTGTCTAGTTGGGTCAAGGCCTGAGTTGGACGTGGGCAATAGAGGTTATGTCTGACCTTATTAAGAAAAGGGTCGTTTGTGGCTCTGGGCAAAATAGCACTCAATGGTAGAGTATCGAGTGCCGGGAATGAATCAACTGTACCCGTCCAAAATGGAGTTCCCAACACATATTCAAGAGAAGCTTGTTCATATAATCCAGCCAGTCACATCAACAGAGATGTATAAACTTCCCCTTTTCTCTCGATTGTTTTCCATGTGGCTCATATAAATCATGCAAACTCATGAATCACATGAACATGTAAATTACTGTTTGAACACTCCCTGAAGCTTTGCTTTCTGAATGAATTATGTTTGGACGATCAGCTGCCTATAAGAAAGAAGAAAGACAAAAATCTCTGTCTTTGTAAGAAGAAAGACAAAAATCTCTGTCCTTGACAAGCAAAGGGAGATGTTTCCCCATACCACAGTATTATTATTATTATTATTAATATCTCTTCTAATGTTTCAAACTACAATTATTTGTTTGTTTGTTATTCAATTAACTTACCAATAAATAAATAATATCTGAAACACTACAAGAGACACGTCAATAATAATAATAACAATAATAATAGTGATAATAATTGTAAATCCACATATATAAACATAAATAAATAAATAAAATGTATAGTCTAAAACACTGGAATAGACACATCATCATCAATAATAATAATAATAATTATTATTATTATTATTATTATTAGTAGTAGTAGTAGTAGTAACTTTATGTTGCCTTAAAAGCAGACTCTAAGGGCACTTTATATAGGAAATATAAATAAATAAAATACACCCCATATATATATATATATATATACATAAGGAATAATATTAATACAACTAAATATTTTACTTTTTTTTACAAATTAAAACATTACTTTTTAAAGTCTGCAATAAAAATGTATACATTTTAATATGAACTCCAATACTTATTAAATTATTTCAAGATCAAATTATCTGATCTATTGCTAGATACATTAATTTAGATTTATCATTGATACTGAGATACTTGAAAGTTATTACTCAGGAGCTATAAAAGAGCAACCTCTGAGCAATGCTGTTCTATTCTTGGTGGTATATTACTGGTCTAAGGTGAGGTCTACCAACTTGTTCCAGCTTCACCAAGACGGTCTACCAGGTCAAAACCAGGTCCACCTGCCACTAGTCCAGACAATCAATCATCAGCTGTTGGACCAACTAATGGCTTTAAATGACAACTTAGGACCCGCTAGAATCCACAAAAACACCCATCTATCATCATAATGTGGTTTTACCTATTTTTGGAGAACAGTTTTTTTTGTTTTTGTTTTTTTTTATCCTCTTGGAAAAACTTTTTTGTCTTGGTTTTTTATTATTTTTGGCCCACAAACCCCTGCTTCAGCATGAGCCAGAGCTTTTCTCACTAATTATTCTTGAAAGTCCAGACAATCAATCATCAGCTGTTGGACCAACTAATGGCTTTAAATGACAACTTAGGACCCGCTAGAATCCACAAAAACACCCATCTATCATCATAATGTGGTTTTACCTATTTTTGGAGAACAGTTTTTTTTGTTTTTGTTTTTTTTTATCCTCTTGGAAAAACTTTTTTGTCTTGGTTTTTTATTATTTTTGGCCCACAAACCCCTGCTTCAGCATGAGCCAGAGCTTTTCTCACTAATTATTCTTGAATTTTACATTGCATAACCTAACGGCTCAAAATAACGTTTCTCCCACCTGTGCAGTGAGCAGGTTTTACCAGCCTGCATAATTAAACCTACAGCAGATCCCTGGAGGCCTACAGAGTGCTCTAGTTGTGAATGTATGTTCAGTGTTGTGGTTTGGCTGTTTGTCTGTTCATCTCGCTGAGAGCAGGCTGTGTTTACACCCTCCCCTGCTAAAACTGGCAGTCCTGAGTGCTGACGTCGGCAGAAGCCAAGCTGTGGACCGCAGCCAGTAAATCACACCAGCTTCTAATAAAAATTGCCTAATAAAAAATTACTCCAACCAGATAGGCTCATAGTATCCTCACCAACCACTACAAATTTAGCACTAGCTAAATGCAGTCAAACAATTATATGTGCATTTGACATGTATCTCACACTTACCTAGTTGCATGCATAAGCAGTTTCATTCATAGGCATTTACAACTAGACAAATGTGCACATTTTTCACGGCCACACACATAGAAACACAGAACATACATTGACACTTACACATCCTGTCATAGACATTCTGTCACACATGGTAATTAGGAAAAGTGACACCCGACCTCATATCCTCTCTCTCTTTTCTCACTCTCTTGCACTCTTTTTCTCACTAGGTCTTCATTAGCAGAACTTGAGAGAGGAAAACTGCATGATTTGGGGTTTGTGAACTCACAAACTCTAGTGAGCTGACAGCAGTACCTTTTACTTTTTCGAGTCAGTATTTGTGAGAACAAAGTATCCCTTAAGACCTATAAGCAAGAAAGTTCATTTCAAAAATACATTTCTCGCTGGCTTACAAATTTCTGCTTCATTTGCGGCACAAAACAGAACTGCAATTTTTTAAAATTAATTTAAATTAAAAAAATTATAATAATAATGATACCAATAGCACTTTTAGAATGTGAGGTTCATGAGAAGTCATCCCCAAAACCATCATAATTAACTGGTACCATATCAGCTTAAACCATGAACTAATCCCAAATCAGGTGAAATAAAGAGTGAATATAGAGCCATAAGTTGCCTCAGATAAACCCATAGGTTGATTTTAAAACCATGACCAGTAATAATGACTTCAGATCAGCCTTAAAATTATGTATAGCTGACCCTAGATCAGCCTAAAAATGACCCAAAACTGATCTCAGATCAGCTTAAAAAATAAGCCAAAAGTGACCAAAATAGGCCAAACGTTGATTATAACTGAGCGAGTATCAGACCACGACCCATAATAATGAATTCAGATCAGCCCCAATTATTAAGCATATCTAAGCCTACATCAGCCCTAATAATGACCCATAACTGATCCCAGATCAGCCAAAAAACAAGCCAAAAGTGACCAAATAAGCCCAAACGTTAATTACAACTGACCCAATATCAACCTAGACCTCAACCTATAATAATGACCTCAGACCAGCCCTGATACTGGTGCAAACTAATCCTAGATTAACCCTAATATTTACATTTACATTTACATTTAGACATTTAGCAGACGCTTTTTCAACAACTGAGAGCAAGGCAGTCTTGGTTGAATGTCCACTTTTGAAACCAGACTGGTTGCTGTCGAGGAGGTTGTTCTGTGTGAGACAGGCAGAGACTTGGTTGAACACAACTCGTTCAAGTGTTTTTGAAATGAAAGGAAGAAGGGAAACTGGTCTGTAGTTCTCTAAAAGAGATGGGTTAAGAGTGGGTTTCCTCAGAGAGTGAAGAGAAGGATGTGAACGAGTGTATGTTTGCTGGTAAGATGTGCTTGACAGATTGTGGTGTGGAAATTTGTGCACTGATGGTTTTAATTTTATTAATAAAGAACGTGGCAAAGTCGTCAGCTGTTAGAGTTGATGAAAAAGGAGGGAGAAAAATGTTTTAAAGAGCATGCCAGAGTTAGATGAATTGTTAATTTTGTTATGATAGTATGTACTTTTAGCAGTGGAGACATTAGCAGAGAAGGGAGAGAGGAGTGACTGATACACAATAAGATCAGTAGTATTTTTTTATTTGTGCCACACCCTGTCAGCAGCCTTGAGTTTAGAACGATGCTCGCAGAGAACATCAGACAGCCAAGGGGCAGAAGGGGTGGTACGGCCTGGCCTGGAAGACAAGGGGCAGACAGTGTCTAAACAAGATGTAAGAGTGGAGCAGAAAGTATCAGTAGCACTGTTAGCATCAAGAGATTTACCCATAACTTATTCAGACAGACCGAATAAATAAGCCAAAAGTGACCAAATAAGCCCAAATGATGATTACAACTAACCCAGTATCAGCCTAGACCACAACCCATAATAATGACCTCAGATCAGCCCTAATACTGGTGCAAACTAACCTTAGATAATCACTAATAATGACCCATAACTGTTCCCAGATCTGCCCAAAAAATAAGCCAAAAGTGACCAATTAAGGCCAAATGTTAATTATAACTGAACCAATGCCAGCCTAGACCACGACCCATAATAATGAAATCAGATCAGCCCTGATACTGGTGCAAACTAACCCTAGATCAGCCAGCCCTAATATTTACCCATAACTGATTCCAGATCAGACCAAAAAAAAAAAAAGCCAAAAGTGATCAAATAAGCCTAAACATTGATTATAACTGAACAAATATCAGCCTAGACCACGAACCAAAATAATGACCTCAGATGAGCCTGAATAATGATGCATTGTTAACCCTATATCAGCCCAATAATGACCCAAGATCTGATCCCAGATCAGCCCAAAAAGATAAGACAAATAAGCACAAGCATTGACTATAAATCACTCAATATCAACCTAGACCACAACCCATAACAACTATAACTAACCCTAGACTAACCGTAGATCACCCCCAATAATGACCCATAACTGATTCCAGATCAGCCCAAAACCTAAAGCCAGAACTAACCAAATAAACCCAAATGGTAATCATACCTGACCCAGTATCAGTCTAGACAGGCCCATAATAATGACCTCAGATCAGCCTAAATAATGATGCATTATTAACCCTAAATCAGCCCAGTTATGACCCCAGATCTGATACCAGATCAGCCCAAAAATATGACCAAATAAAGACAAGCATTGACTATAACTCAACCTAGACCATGACCCATAATAAAAAGCTCAGATCAGCCCTAAATAATGACACATAACTGCCCCTAGACCAACTCAAACCAAGAAGAGATGAAGCTTTTGGAGCGGCAGATTGCAGCTGAGCACAGGTCATCTCATCCACCCACTTCTGATTCTTCAAGGCTCTGAGTTTCTTTGAAAGACAAACTCAGACTTTCTGTTTGTATTCATGCCTCACATGAAACAGAATCATACTGAGTCCTTGAGCAGAGAACAACAACAGAAAGCAACGTCTGTTTTAACTGCTCAACTCCATCGACACCGAAGGGAATTGACGTAATTGCAACAACAGATATTTCTGAAGAACAAGCAAGCACACAGTGAGTTCGGGGGAACCTGTCATGGCATTTGGGAAGCGTGCCAACCTTTCCCCACTAAGGTGTTGTTAAAGACAGCGGCATCCATGCAGTTATGCAACACCTCCCATGACAGGCCGAGCAGAACCTCCTACGTTCATTCAGCGAGCTCCAGTATGGCCACGGGCTCCCATGGGCACAGCTAAATAAAATATTACGAGTGTTATGACGTTTACCATTTGTTTAATATATCATCTCATACAGGTTAATCGTTACCAAAATGACAGAGTCAATGCAAATATCCATGCAATTCAAGGTTCTGGTTAAAGATTAAATGAAACAAACAATAATTAATTTGAGATATGATTATATACTTCTGGTATAGCTTTATCTTCTAGTTTAAGCTGGCAGATGTCATGAGTTGAAGTCATCTGGGTTAATAGCTAAACTTTATTTATTGTAAAAATGTTCTCTTTATATGTCTTTGTATTTTTTATTTATGACAACTTCAGCGAGCTCCAGCATGGCCACGGGCTCCCATGGGCACAGCTAAATAAAATATTACGAGTGTTATGATGTTTACCATTTGTTTAATATATCATCTCATACAGGTTACTCGTTACCAAAATGACAGAGTCAATGCAAATATCCATGCAATTCAAGGTTCTGGTTAAAGATTAAATGAAACAAACAATAATTAATTTGAGATATGATTATATACTTCTTGTATAGCTTTATCTTCTAGTTTAAGCTGGCAGATGTCATGAGTTGAAGTCATCTGGGTTAATAGCTAAACTTTATTTATTGTAAAAATGTTCTCTTTATATGTCTTTGTATTTTTTATTTATGACAACATAAATTCAAAACAGGCTGACGAAAGCAGTGGTACAGCTATACCTCTGAAATATCTGCCATCAACTTTTTGCAGAATAGATGTGTAAATCTTTCCAAATACATTATTTTAAAACAGAAAGGTTTGGTAATGATTATATCTGTGTTAGATTTGAATGTAATAATTCATGCATCAAAGGGTTAAAGATATACAATACATATATATTGTTTGTTCATCACAAAGTTTAATGCATTACCAAAGCGCCACAGGTTAATTTGATCGGGAAAAACTTTTAATTAGACTTTAATTAACTTTTTAATTAAAACTATTAATTATATCATTATCAATTAGATCTATTGTTAAAATTATAATTAACTAATATAACCTATTGTATTCCATTATTTTTTAATTATAATAAAATAATTGTACATGAGGGCCAAGTTTTAAGTTAAAATGTAAATTGAAACTTTTTACAGATCATTTTATTTTTTTCCGCGATTTTTGTGTATCTCGTAGCAATACAAATGGCTTTAAAAGAAACCTGGTTGATGAAGTGTAGGGTGATGAGACATTTTTGTGACTTTTTGAAACCTCTAAAATACAAGGAAAATGTAGGGAGAAAAAAAGTCAGAACACACAAAATGGACATCTGGTCACTCTAATGAGAGTGGTGAACAGTGTGAAATCTTTGCAAGTAAACCTGTGAGAAGCCTGAAGTCAAAGCCCTTCCTTCTTTGGAAAAATGAAAACAGAAAGTCAGCAAGCTAGCTGCAGCAGTGCTGAGTTTCATTTCTGTGGCACTGGGAACGTCTCCCATCTGCACCACATAAGTGGAAGTCTTCACACAACACCAGCCACTGTCACAGTCCCACTCTCACAAAAAGCAAGGAATACTTCTGCTCTCTGAGCCTCTGAATTACTGAGACTTACAGAGTTGTTTAAATTAGGCCAGTTTGATGCAGCAAAGGTATTTCAAAGTAAATGAATAAAGGAGAAAGCTTGTGGAAGGATTCGCACACTAGCATCACACATCAGGCTCTGTGTGTATGATGCATGGATCATTTCTGTTGTCACAAAATGGACAATTCAGGGTTTGAGAGTGATTCCCAAATGTCATTCAGTGACCCTGAAAATCTAAAAATTTTGATAGAAATAGCTATGGCATGTCAAAACAAAACAAACCGTGGTTGGTCGCTTTACATGTTGGTCACAGAGTTTCTTCCTGTCTAAGTGTACATTTCTCGACCAAAAAAAGATGAACGTGTCAAAAGACTTATGCTGTTAGTCTAGCTATGCAAGACAATAGCACATATCATCAGTTTAGATAGTAAATAGAATAGTAGTATCCGCTTCGCGTTGTGCCTAACAACGCCCCTTAGCTGTTATAAATTCACTGTAAACCACAGCTTCACGGGGCTTATTGCTTTTATAAAACGGTTATTCCATATACGTAGTAAGGTTTCACAAAATAAAACAGAGCAAATAAAGTGTAATGATATTAATAAAAACAGTATTCTTCCACCAAACAATGTAGTTCCTCAGAAACAAACAGTTGTGGTTGCAACAAAGTGGTTGCCGAGCAACACGAACGTGGCTCAGCCAATCAGAATCAAGGACCGGAACTATTCGTTTTATAATCATACTTTTAGTATATACTCTAATATATACATTACCTGTTAAAACTGTTTTTTTTTCTCTCTTAATTTAGTACTTCTATTCAGCAAGAACCCATTAAATTGATCAAAGTGACTAAAGACATTTATAAGACTTCAAGTAAATGGTGTTCTTTCATCAAATAATTCTGAAACAAAGTATCAGTTTTTACAAACATATGAAACAGCACCACTGTTTTCAACATTCATAATAATAATAAAAATGTTTCTGGAGCATCAAATCAGTGTATTAGAATAATTTCTGAAGGACACTGAAGACTGGATTAATGATGCTGAAAAAAAAAAATTCCTGTGATTTGCATCACAGGAATAAATTATATTTTAAAATAAGTTATTTTCAATTGTAATCATATTTTATAATATTTTACTGTATTTTTGAATAAGCCTTGGTAAGCATTATAAGAAAAAAATATTTTTCAAAGTTGTATGTTCTAAATATAATGTTCCTCTTAAACTTTTGTTTTAAACTTTCCATATGTATAAATATCTATGTGATTCCCTTCAGTGACTAAGCACTCACATTTCCCATCATCCCCCACTGTTTCATCACCCACAACCTGTCAGCCCTCCGCCTCCTCCAAGGACAGAGGCTGAGGTATTCCCAATCTGTCGCTATCCTCTTCCCCTAGTGTTCTGTGATAAACAGCGAGTGTAATCGTATCTTCTGCTGCCACCCTGAAGCCTGCACCTGTCTCAGCGTGGTGCAACTCATATCTCTGACTCACTGAGTTGGCAAAGTTCAGAGCTGCACTGAAAGGGAGCTGCCAAGCTTAACACCTACACACGACCGTGCAGCCACAGAGGCACATGAAGACGCCCTCCGAGGGCTTTATTTTCCTGACCTCCACTTAGACAAATAAGCCTGGAAAGCCACCTTTTATATTCTGCCTTTTGAGGCTATAGGAAGAGGTTGATGTTCTGGTAGAAGGTGGTAGCTTTGACAGTTGAGAGCAAGAGTGCAAATTTGCAAATGAGGTCTAAAATGTTTCGTAAGCTAATTACTTAACCCATATTTGGAGGAAGAATTTGTTATGCCTCATAAACTCTCAAAATTAAGGGGGGTTTTGCAGGGATGCAATAGAAGATCCATTTTTGGGTTCTTAAAAGAACCTTTCAGTGAACAGTTCTTAAAAGAACTTAGGGCGAAGAACATTTGAAGGGATCGATCACACAAAAATGAACATTTGTTGAAAATTTACTCACTGTCAGACAATCCAAAATATAGATGAGTTTGTTTCTTCATCAGAACAGATTTTGAGATATTCAGAATTGCATCACTTGCTCACCAGTGGATCCTCAGTGAATGGGTGCCGTCAGAATGAGAGTCCAAAAAGCTGATAAAAACATCACAATAATCCACAAGTAATCCGCATGACTCCAGTCCATCAGTTAACATCTTGTGAAGCGAAAAGCTGCATGTTTGTAAGAAACAAATTCATCATTAAGGCGTTTTAACTTTAAACCATCACTTCTGGCCGAAATACCGGTCCATAATCCATAATAATGTTTTATCCAGTGAAAATGTCCATACCCTGTTGCCCTCTCACATCAAAATCCACCAGAATATTTCTTTAAAATAAGTGTTTTGCTTGTAAACAATGCTTGACCTGTGCATATTTCTCTCCTGAATCAGACGAGACAACTTTGTCCATGGAGAAAGCAATATTATGGATAGAGGACTCAGTTGAAGTTTAAAACGTTTTAAGGATGGATTTGTTTCTTAGAAACATGCAGATTTTCACTATATAAAACTGATGGACTTGAATCGTGTGGATTACTTGTGGATTATTGTGATGTTTTAATCAGCTGTTTGAACTCTCCTTCTGACGGCACCCATTCACTGCAGAGGATCCACTGATGAGCAAGTAATGGTAATCCAAACTCCACTACATCCTGGATGGCCTGAGGGTGAGTAAATATTCAAACTATTCCTTTAATAATCTTAAGAACCTTTCCCCACTATAAAGAACCTTTTGTGGAATGGAAAGTTTCCATGGATGTTAAAGGTTCTTTATAGAACCACAGATACCAAGAAAGAACCTTTAATTCTTATCTTGTGAAAACAGCATTTGTGAACAAATTAATAAAAGTGCTGCTGTGTTTTGTCCTTATTTCCATTTCTTTCACAGAGAGCCTCGCAGTGTATTAGTTCATTTAGCTGTAAGACTCAGAAAGCTTGCTCTGTTAGACACCGACATTATGCAGGAAAGGGAGGGTGACAAAATCTACCAGAGAAAGTGAGGTTGTGAGTTAACTCATTTGCGAATTCCCTCCTCAATTCACTTTGCTCAATCAACTTAATTAGAGCTCTAAATATAGATCCATGTTGCTTACTGGAATCAGAAGAGCTGTTAAATGCTTAGACCAGCTAGCTGACGTTAATCGAACAGCCGTTCATTTTGAATCCAGCAGCACCCGTTTATACGGCTGTGAAAAAAACGGGAGGCACTGCAAAACATAGCTCAGCCTTCACATAGTTCTGCTATAGCATCATGGGAGAATCCAAAACAGATCTTCAAAAGATACAAATATATGAACTTGTTTTTGTATAACAATCCTGGCTAGTCTTTCTCTTTATGAAGGTTTAGTGAATGCTTGTGGGCTAGGGAGCAACTAGTATAAAAACAACCTGGAATTATTTAAATACCAACCTCTAATAATCCCATTAAACAAAGCTCCTCTATTCTTCTGAAAGGGCATGGCACTCGCAACAACAAGGTCACGGTTCAATTCCCAGGGAATACATATACTGATAAAATGCATCTTAAATGCTTTGGATAAAAGCATCTAGCAAATGGATAAATGCAAATGAGGAGCGCAATTTACAATTCATGACTATAAGAATACATGCTGATCTGACCGCTACACTATGAGTCATTGCTACTTACATTATGGAAACCCATTTATGGAAATGTACTCTTGCATCTGGAGAAGACAAGGGGGAAAACATCTTCTTAAGCAGACTGAAAACGAGAACAGTAAAACAGTAATCCTGTAGCATGTATGAGTAATATTCAGTTTGTAATGAGAGCAGTGAAAGAGTTGAGATATAAAATGAAGATTTGAATAAAAAGCTTAAGACCAAGAGTATAATTTCAAGCATTTTAATACAAACTTAATAAACTATCAGTCCCTCTTTACATGTAAGACACTGACTCCAAATACTTTGTTATACTATTTGTTTTTGTCAAGTATTGCACAATGTTGGTACAAAATTAATATACGATTACATTTTGTCCATAGTATAGCAAAAATCTTTGAACTCTTAACAGAAAATACAACTCTTATTTTTTTTCTCTTTTTTTCCCCCCCAAAAAAGCAAATATTTTTAGATCCCAACACAATGGAATATTCTGTACACAGTCTTTAGAATAGTTGATGTTTTTAAAGATGGATTTCATTTTACAATTTCAATTAAAAAAAATATAACAAAAGCTGCTGCAGCCATCACAGATCACTGGAGTAGTAAAAAGATATAAATGCAATATGTCGTAGAAACAATATATACTCTGATATTTTACAAACTTTCTACTAAATTAATTATACAGTTAGAAAAAAGACCAAGAAATCCCTCATTCAGCATTCAGGCCAATCCTCGGAAAATTGGCTGTGTAGCTATACCTTGAATACTATTAGAGGCCTTGATTTGTAGTTTTCTTCTTCATAAAGATATCTTAAAACAGTCAGTAAAAATAATTTTGTGCTTGGTTGGCAAAAGAAAACAACTTAAAAAAAACAATACGAGTTTAGATAACGAAGCTTGATTGTACAACAAGCTTAATCGTAAAAATAATGACAAAAATACTCAAGGGAACAACATGGTTCACCCTCGGGCTCATCGTTTGACTTTACAGTTGAAGTGTTGCTTTGTGATTTTCTTTTTGTTTTTTCCATTTTTTGGGGATTTTCCAAACGTGAACTTTCCACCGTCCCATCACATATCTCTGGTCGTTAGTAGTATTCTCGCTTTCTAGTTGGCCATCACTGGCTGGAATTGCTGGTTAGAATACTGCATGTTGCTTAAGCTGAAACTCAGACTGTCCATGAGGGACTTCTCATTAAGGCCCCCATAGGCTGCAAACACGTCAAAGGCATTATTGTACGGGAGAGGGCTGAGATTGAGGGACGTTTCCCCGGGGAACATTGCACTTGGGCTGCCCTGCCCCTGGAGATTGGGGAACACGAACTCCTTGGCGTTGGGAGACAGGGCAGAGGGCTTCTGTGGCTGACCGCCCAAGCCGACGCCGTAGAGAGAATGCATGGATGTGGACATGGCTTTCTGCTTGAGGAGGTTGTTTACATTCAGGCCCAGGTTGGTGGGGGAGTTTCGGGTCACCTTGTTGGCGTTCCGCCCATTGCTTTTCATTTTTGTGGAGCCAAATTTGGTGGCGGCGAAGCTGGCAGTGGTAAAGGTTAAAGGTTGCGTGGAACGGCGCATGAAGGTGGGGCTGACCGCCGCCGACTGGCCAAACGGTGGGGACGGGGAACTGGAGGTTGGGGACATGCCTAGGGGTTCGCTAATGGGCATGAAGACCTGGGCCTCTGGGTTAAAGCTGTTCTTGATCTCCTTGTCCAACTCCAGCCCATTCTCATTACTGTCGTCCACATAGAGCACCTTGACGGGTCCCTTCTCCCCAATCTGATAAGACACCTCGAAAGGATCAATCCAGACACTGAGGTCCTGAGGCAGGTTGTTGCGGACATCCTCAATGTCCAACCCACTTTCTTTGGCTGCTTGCTCTACAACTGGGTCCACTTTCTCCCCGACATGTATACACCTGAATCCAGACCCTTTGTATGGCTTGTCCGGGTACCAATGTCCCTCGTATTTCTGTTTCAGCTGTCGCTCCAATTCCTCGCCGAAAATGTTGACACGTCGCCTGGGCAGCTTATTGTACAAGTACGAAATGATGAAGTTGAGTGCTACTTGGATTTCAAGCTGCATAGCTGCTGCGCTGCCCTGGAGTATCACCTCCGTTGGCTGTTTGAATTCGTGTATAGTGTTGTAAGCCACCAGAGGGCAAGGCTCGGCTGGAGCCAGGCAAATAAACAGAAACTTGGGGGGGGGCGGGGGATGGTTCAAAACAAAGTGCTGGTTGCAGAGGGAACGTCTCAGTCCACAAACGGCTGATCCGGTTCCTAGAGAGAATCAAAAACAAATAAGAGTGAATAACTCCAGCTCATTATTCTCAGCTGGAAATAATAAACTGGAACATGGTACCGTCTGTCAGGTTTCTTAATAGAGAGTTCCTTAGAACAGCATGAATGTTTTGATAAAACAGCTTGCGCATTCGTAGGCTTGCGAAAAATTAACCATAGTTTTACTACAAATAAAACCAATAAAACCATGGTTACTATAGGCTAGTTAAACCATGGTAACCACAAATCAACTGTAGTTTTGCAACACTAACCATAGTTTAACCATGGTATTTGTAGTAAAACTGTGGTTATACAAATGGTAGTCAATACGCCAAAAAACCATGGTTATTACTAGAATTTAAAGAATTTTCGTAAGGGTAGGCTTGCCAGCAGATTAGATTTTACACAAGCACACAAACAATCCTAAGCTTCAGTGTACTGGCTGAATGGTACTTCCACTCTAGTTCAATTCAAGACGACAGCTTGTGTCGAGCATATATTAGCACTAAGCTAGTCCTATAATTGCCGTTTACCATTATAGGAAGGATGCACTGAGCTGATAGAGTTACGTAATAACTAACTTGCCCTGACTAGACCCTGCTCAACTGTAACCAATCTACTGCTGTCGCCATAATCAAACTTTATCTTGAGCTCGTTATGTAGCCTAAGTCTGTAAAATAGAGAGTTTCGTGAGGACATCAGACACAAGAATGCGAGACTTTAATAATTAAACCTGAATGTGTCACGAGGAGAAATGAAAACCAGTCAGCGCACGCACATATCGGCGTACGGTCGTCGATGAAGCGAATAGAAATAAAAATGCGCTTGAATGTTAAACCAAACTGATAAATGGTTCGCTTTACGCCTTGGTTAGCAAATATAAAAGCAGACCGTGTTTGGTTTGTACATTTAAAGCGAGTATAGGACGTCAGAGATCGTATCGTCGCTCCCACCCAGTTCACAGGGAAGATTAAAGCGAGCGCGAGGAGGACACAATGTACAGTTTAAAAACAGATACATATATGCTATATTACTAATGCGTGCATGAAATGCACCGTATAAAAGGTATACATTTAAGACATGAGAGCAGTAAATGATGTGGCTATTCTGTGCAATTCGACCAGGATGTGCTGACAAATTAAATCTAGCCTTCTATGGCATTTGATCATTTGCACTTCTACGGAACTACTGTATGGCTTCTGGTGCAAGAAGGTATTTTGCCATAGTTGGCGATCCCTCCGAGCTCCTAAAGTCTACAGCCCACGACTGACGCAGCAAGCTGCCTTCATTTAAATTCTCTTAAGGTTTCAGTAAACTATTACAGACAACGCTCTGCAATAACCCTAATACAACGAGTAATAGCCTACTTTACAAATTGGACAAATCACAAAAATAGCAATGCCATACAAAGAAATGAAATACTTACTTGAGTTTACAAAATGATGATTTTCAGTAGTTGCAGTAGCCTTAACTAGTGCAAATAGAAAAATTCAGATATAAGTACTTTCTTCACATTAAGGTATTCCAGTTGGTATACATTTTTTATTTTTTGTTTTTCTTCTTATCTTGCTCCCAGTTATCTGTAAGGTATTTGCTGTATCACCTTCCCAATAAGCTCCTCTCCACCCCCTCTATCTGGGTGTTTTACAATTTCGTCCTCTACTGCTGTCATCCGCCTCTATTTATAGTTTTCCTCCACCACGGACACGCGGTGGGCGGTGATGTGCTTCCAAAGGTCACAACAAAACGAACCTCGAATCCACGGAATATGATTGGTCAGGCTTGAGCGAGAGGCGGGTCCTACTCCTGACGTTCTTCAAGCCCATTGGCTCATTTTACCATCGAGCAAAGAAGGGGTAGGATTTAATACACTTACGTTGAGCCCGTCATAAAGGCTCTTGACGTCACGCGTTACCTAGTACCACAAAAAAGACAGGCTATTCATGGAGGTATCGTATATCATTTCCATGTTCATATTTCGCAAACATTACTGTTAAAGCGACATTTATGCCCCTAAGTAGATCAAATGACTGAATAAATATAAAGGCTAAGTAGTGAGCAGACATGGCAGAAGAGCATAGCTTTGGTACAACCTTAGCTAACCTGTTTATCGCTGTTTTGTATGATCAAACCCCAAACGCTGCTATTGTGCAGGGGGAAATTGTATTTGAAATTAAATATATTAAAATTAAATTACAACTGCATATATTTGATGACAATGATGACTTTAATCATGTACATGTAGGATGGCAGTAACAGGGGGAAAAAAACTGATTTAATTAGGTTAAATTATTTGAGCCCTTGTGATGTGCTGAAAACCCTTTACCTAATTTGATGTTCTTGGCCAAAAATTACCAGCCTTTTAAAAATCACTAATTATGCTATATTATTACCAAATCTTGGATTCAATCTTTTTGTCAACTTGTAAGAAAAAACACCATTATTTGTGGATGATTTTGGCAATGTTCACTCAAAAACTGAGGTACATAAGCTCAGATCAATGAGGTCAATGATCAATCAGGTCCAAAAAGAAATATAAAACCTGTGGTAAGTGAAAGAAAACAAGTTGATAGAAAGATTGAAATCGATATTTGGTAATAGCAAGAAATTTATAAGCATTTATTTGTAGGCTGGTCATTTTTACCTGCAAGTGTAACAAGGTAGGAAAACAATCCTAAAAAAAAAAACAATCACTTTTTAATAACACAAAAGTTGTTATACTCTGTTTGAGCAAAGTCAGTAACTTTTAGTCCAATGCAATAACATTAATTAGAAATGAGTTCCAATTAATTTCAGTCATTTTGATGCTATTGCATCCGTGGACTTTTTAATGCAGTGTAACTAATTTCGTTGGCGTCACTGTTAGCTCATGGGTGCAATTCAAATAAGGATCACACATCACATTATTATCTGCCCGGGCAACCAGTCTTAATGATGGGGATGTGATGGGACAAGAGTGGACCTGGGGTATGACTCAGTTAGACATCACTCTGACAGTGCGCTCCCTGTTATTTATACAGCAAACAACCTACCAAAAGCCAGTCATGTGTTTGTCTGGCCAGAGGATTGTAGTATGAAAGGCCACACAGATAAAGATTCACATGTGCCTGTCACTGTTTTATTGTACTTTGGTGTTAGAAGCTACCTTCCACAGCAAATGGCTACAGACTTCAAATGATATGTAAATGAGTTCACAACTGCCTCAGTGAAAAAAAAACGTTGTCTTCACTCTTTGTACTGTCAGTTTTAGAGCTCCTGTTCGTACAGTTATATTCTACTACCTTTCTATATATATTAATGATATTAACTTTGAAGATACAGCAAAGGCTGCAAAGAGTGATTTATATTTCTAAAAGAAATCGCATCTACTGTTATCAGTCTATCTATCTATCTATCTATCTATCTATCTATCTGTCTGTCTGTCTGTGTCTGTCTGTCTTTCTATCTATCTATCTATCTATCTATCTGTCTGTCTATATCTATCTATCTGTCTGTCTGTCTGTCTATATCTATCTATCTGTCCGTCCGTCCGTCCGTGTCTGTCTGTCTGTCTATCTATCTATCTGTTTGTCTGTCTGTCTATATCTATCTAGCTATCTATCTGTCCGTCCGTCCGTCCGTCCATCCGTCCGTCCGTCTGTCTGTCTATCTTTACAGAGAGGTAAAACTGTCTTCCTGTTTAGACCAGCATATCCTGTTCAAAAACCCAGGCTGCTATACCTGTTTTGTGCGTTGTGTTCTAGATCAGGGAATGTTATGCTTTTAATCTTCCACCTGCACCTTTATATGCAATAAATTTTATTATTATGAGAGGGCATTTCTCTGATGTGGAACTGTACACTGTAGCATAATAAGAACAGTGCTCATGTGTTTCTGTGTCTAATGGCCTGTGAATTTTCTGCCCCACTGCAGCTAGGAGAAAAGCAGCCTAATTTCCAGGGAAAAGCAAAGCCGAATTCTGTTCCCTGATTGGACGCACCGTTGGTTTTTCATATGAGAGTCACGCGTAAACATACTCGCACGCATATACAGAAATCATACAGTATGCCCATGCAACTTCAACTCTCTCCCTCTCTTAGAAACCGGTCTCAGATGAAGAACTTTTGACATTGCCGAGTGCTACTGCTTAACGTGGAGTTCAGAGGCGGGTTTGCACAACAAACAGATGTTCTTTGATGTCAGCTGCAGTGAGGGGGAGGCAAAAAATGGGAACGCTAAAAAGAAGTAGGAGGAAGGTGTCAGAACTCTAATCACCATGCAGCGCTCAGAAAGAAATCTATTGTATCTCTTAGCACAAACACTGGTTTGTATTCACCATAACCTTGCCCATTATAGAATGTAAAATTCACTTGATTTGTTATATCATTAAGAATTGATTCAAATTGTTTTGAACTGTGTATTGCCTTGGCATTTCTTTTAGGATTACAAAGCTGACAGTGACCTGTTACGCTGACCTTATCTTCTCTTTAAATAGGCTTTGAGTCACATTTACAACGCCGGCTCGCTGATCCAGAGAAGCTAAATTACACAGGCTGTCAACCAAGCCAACGTAGAGCTCCGTTCGGGCTTGTAATAAATTATGTAAAATAGCCTAACAGCAAGAAAATGGCCGTGCCATTTACTGTCACTTCAGACAATTTGTATTATGACATTTCACGAACGCTTGGCCAATTACACTGCATAGATCTATTGCATAAACTAAATAATAGTTTCTCCACTCCAGCTATGTGATTTAGTTATTCATTAAACCACCCACATCACAAGTGCAAAATACAGCTCAGGACATGTACTCCATGAACAGCTCATTTAGGTTAGTGTGTGTGTGTCAGCACTGTGTATACGTTTTACACCCGCATGCCTACAAAACCAGTAGTATTTTCCAAAACAACTACGTTTACATTACATGTCACAATTTATTTCCACTGCAGTCAGCCTAGTAGATGCTATTGATGGTGTAAAAGAGTACTTGTGTTTGTTAAAAGCAAAAACTGCTATCATATTACAACAAATATATCTACTGTCTATATAATATCTACATTTTTTTCCGTTTGAAACAAATACATGTTTATCTGTTGACCGCATGATTCATTTGGAATACTATTTAAACACTACTTTAAAATGAATCACTTAGAATTTGTATTAATACTAATGTATTTAAAATACATTTCCACAATTTTAATTCAGAAACGCACCTTATCGGCCACCTCTCTGAATCTTTTGAGATGCTGTCCTAGACCTTTTACACTACTACAAATATAGTATGAAAAATGTATTATCACACCTTTCAGTTTAGCCTAAGATCATAACGGTATAGATTTTGTTTGGATAAAAGATGCACGCTGTGTAATGTCTCTCTAGTTCAGGCTCATTTCCAATACTTTTCCATTGTCTCAACAGTTTCAACTGCAATATTGGTTACAGTTTAATCAGACCTCCATTCGCTGACCGACATTTTAGCTTTAACTTGTCAGCTGCCTTTGTGATGGAGGAACTGTCATAAGGTGCAATAAAAACACTCACACACGCATAACTATCTGACACTGAGGGTGTGACGTGTCAAGACATGTAGGCATTACCATTGCCTAGGCTGAAGTACTGTATGGTATCTTATCTTGACAATAAGAAAGAGGAATCTCCCATCAGTAACTGAACAGTTCACCCATAAATGAAAAACCATTTACTCGTGTTACTCCAATCTATATGACTTTTTTCTGTTTAGAATGTTTGCGCTGCTGCTTTCTGTACAATTAACGTGAAAGTTGACAGACACTAAATGGCTTCAAGTTTTGCTATGTTTATCACATAATTCCATCGGAAGACTACTTATGGTGTTTTTCATGCTTTTTGAAGATTTGCTGCTCATGGTCCACTGTATAGATTAATCTTTTTGTGTTCTATGGAGGAAAAAAGTCAGACAGGACTTGGAACAATATCATATTTGGACATAATCTTTTGATAATCAGTAACATACTGACAGTCCTTCTGAAATTCAGTGAGTTTGTACTGTTTTACAGGTGACAGGTGAGTTTTTATTTTAATTGTATTTCTTTATTTTTAAACTAAGTTAAAGTTTCAGGAACAATCTGGAATTCTTACAGTGTTTTCTGTCCTGGAAGAACATCTCGATTTATTTCCAAGTGCTTCCTGAAGAAGAGGAGATGCAACAGAAACGTGTCCTTGTTGGCACGTCTTATGACTTCAATCTGGCATGTGGCTTTGTCTTTACTGCAGTTGCAGTTGCTCGCCCCGAAGCACTGTCATTTGAAGTTGAGAAAGAGCTGTAAGATGTGGAAATGGCCCCTGAAGATCAAACAACTATCCCTTTTCTCCGTGTTACAAGAAAAGAGGAAGAAATGACATGCTGAGTCATCAGTCCAGTCAAAAAAAAACTTGGAGGTGTCAAGAGAGCAACTCGATTTGTGGATGGAATTGGAAGTTAGAGTGTGAAGGGGGCAGAGAAGGGGAAAAAAGGAAGGGTGTGAGGTAAAAAAAAGAGAAGGTTGACTCAAATCAAATGGCAATGGAGGCCAAGCCCTGTCATATGGCTCGAGGTTTTCTGGACCTGCTGTGCTTGGAGAGGAAAGCACATTATCTTCTTCTGCATTCCATCCACACATGTCTCAAATCAGCACACTGGACACCAGCTCAAAGTTTAAGCCAGATAATATATTTGCCAGTTTCGTATTTTCTGAAGTTAGAAGCTGAAGGTAAACTGGTGGAGGAGCATAAATGGCTTGTGAAAAGTAAAACTATAACCCATATCCACCGACTGAGCTCTTGTGTCCAATCTGGCCCCATTACATGCATTTTCTACCAAAAAGAAGGGTGTTCTGGGCTTGAAAAATTGGTTTAAAAGTGAAGTGCCTCTTTTTTTCTGTCAAAATACCTGAAGCAGCAGATTGCGATGTGTATTTGTTTGATGGGCACTCTGCTCCTGTTTGTTGTGCTGCAGATGTACTCCAGCCACTTCATTTTACCTGTCTATCAGAAATGAAATTATTTTATTCACAAATATCATATGTGAGCCGATTGCTATGAATTTAAATAACTTCAGACCATTGCATCAAAGCTAGCTTGTGATGCCAAAAACGTTGCTGAACTACATTATTCAAAATAAGGAACATCATGATCCTCTTGGTGGAAAGAGGTTGTTCTGAATATCACAATGTTTTTTTATAAAAAGATGAAAAAATGGTTCTTTTAAGAACTGTTCACTGAAAAGGTTCTTCTATGGCATCGCTGCAAAAAACTAGCACATACTTATTATTCCGGCCAATTCTGAGAGAGGTTCGGTCGAGCACCTGCACCATTTGAGAAGAAAAAAGTTAATATTGGAAAACATTTCAAAGTAACTCATGGAAGCAGTTAAGAAAAAGTCAGATTGACCTTACTGGAAGGAAAAAGCTCAGAAAGATCAAAGCTGGAATTGAAGACAACAGTCCTCGAGAGATGAAAACAGGCATAGAAAGAGAACGGACAGGAAAGGAGCATCTTTAGTTTGCCTCGGCACTAAAATGAGAGCTTCTCAGTATTCATGACAGAAGGACAATCCATGGAAACCAGATGCTCTTAAACTTTCATGTATCCACCTCTTTTAAAAATCCAGTTTTCATTTCCTGCTACAAAATCCACCAGTATACGTAGTGAGCTTGAACTGAGATGAATTGGTGGCGTGCTAGCATGCTAAACTGCGTTAGATGTTTACTGGAAGAGAGTCTTGCCAAATGTTACGGTATATAATGTGTGTAGAATATCTGACCAGCTATTTCTTGTCTTTTAGATATGGGGGGTTTGGCCTCTTTTTGTGATTGGTGCATCTTAAAGCTTTGCAATTGTAACCCAATTTTTCATGCGTGAAGTTATCAAAATAGAGCATGTCATTAGCTTCAATGTGCTTGCAATCACTGTAACCAATCAGCTGATATTTATTTCAATTTTCCCTAGGAGTTGTGAAAGAAAGACTGTTTTCAGATGCACGCTTTGATGTAGCCAAAGAGGACACATACTTTGCCCTGACATTTATTGTGTCGGAGCATACCGGTCGCAAGACATTTACACCTCGTAACAAGCCTACCTGGCATTCGGACAAATTTCCCCACTGTTCCGAGGTCAGATTAACATGAAAAATGTCACAAGTCTCCCCGGCCCCTTCTCATTATTCCAGCTCTTAAAACACAAACACCTCTGTCTCCTTCAAAACAGTGACCTTTGCTGCTTTTCCCTGCTGTTAGAACCTAAATTAGTTTCTCAATGGCTCAATTTCTGCTTAACGCTAGCCTGCGAATAAAAAAAGGAAATTAGATCTACTCAAATTAATTTAAAAAATGTCAATTTTAAATGCTTGTTGAATTGAAATAAAGGTTGACTGAAATCAAATATAAAAAACTATAAAAACAGTGAAGTATAAAAAGAATATATAAATAATATATATAAATATATATATAATATAAAGAATTAAACAATATATAAACAATTAAAGTTAGTAATTTTGTTGCGAAACTAATAGTAAGAATATCCTGCAAAGGTGTTTACAGATCGACCAGTGTGAGAATGAACATGTGGCTCTGCACGTTCCTTCATTTCTGTTCCATATGTCTCCTATTGTGAAACTGTGGATATTTCTCAAGACTTTAGGCATTACAGACAGACCGCTATTCAATGTGAAATCCTTACAGACATTTATAAAGCGAAATATTGAAAAACTCCACCTCAGCTCATACATTGAGTAATCCAGTAACTCAATCCATATTATCGATACAGTTATAACAACACTGTAGCTAAAAGTCTCAACTCCACATAGAAGATGCATGTCTGATGCAGTTCAGCAATAATGTATCAGAGGCAGTGCTATACTGTTTATAGTCAGAACTAAAGGCACAGTGTGCAGTGGTCTGCATAAAACACCTTTAGCCATTTTATATTCACAATACACAAAACAGCCTTGAGATTCTCTGAGAGGTGCTACAGGGTCACATAGGGCTGTTGTAGTGAATGCTGGTCATGTATTCTGCTGCCTGTAAGTAGTCACCCCGCGGGTGACATTAGCAGCTGGGGGATGACCGGTCACCTTGACCCCAAAGACAAGTCGATATCCCTTTTTCATTTCTCCTGTCAATCATGTATGAAGACTATTGCTCAAGCATCCCTCCCAACAACCAAACAACGGCCACGGCTGCAAAGTCACACCGAAAGCATGTTAAACAAGCAGTGTTTCCACTAAACAGGGAGGTTCCCATTTCTAGAGAATTGCTCTTGTGTGTAAATGAAATCAGCCCACCATAACAGAACACAAAGCTCATGCCAACTGAAGCATATAAGCTTTCTTTGGCTATAGTTCTTATTTTCATCAGTCGATTCAAAACAGCACAGATCAGTCTCAGCTGCAAGGAAGTGAGAAAAGATGCTCCTTCTTATGAGGAGGTGATAATTTGGTTAACTGATCAGATTGGATCGCGCAAATGTGTATTTTCAGGATAACTTTACAAATGCAAGTCATGCATGGTAGAGTATATACAGACTGGACTACAGTTTTTACTGTATTTTTTAATCAAATAAATGCAGCCTTGGTGAGCCTTTCTATTGCTAATTATCATTTATGCGTGCATTTAGAGTACAATCAAAACATGGTCATGATTTTTTATTGTTCCTAGTTTTTTTTCCATAGTTTGGCTATAAACTGGTTAAAGTTTAAAGACACTCAGGTCATGCACTCTCAATGACGAGATTGTTTGTTAATGTTTGATTTTGAAGTCTACCAGCGTCACAGGAGATGTCCTGTCCGTGTCAGTCATTCTACATGGCCATTTCCTGTTTGTCTAAAGTGCAGACTCTATCATCAGCACAAACACAAATTCCGGCCAGAAAACTCCAATCCTGTTTGGAAGCAGTGATGTCAAAGTCACCATGGCAACTGCTCTTACAAATTATGTCTCTTCTTTCACTCTCCCCTTCTGCCTTTGTCCATGTGACATTCAAGTGCAATATCTTTTTGTCACAATGCTGTGGGCATCAATGTGCCGATGCCAAGGTCACACAAGGGGAATAACCTGACCTTTTGCAGCGCACCGAATGCAAGAAGAGAGCAAGGTCAGGAGATGTGTTTGTGGGCTTTGAGTGGTGTGGGGGGGTTGTGTTGATGGCATTGTGGAACCGACTCTGCGAACGTTCTCTTTGTTGCTCACTCGTTTATACCATTCAAATGCCATTCCTTGCGTTTTGGAACAGTTTTTTTCTAATTCTTTTTCATTCAACATCTCTGGAAGAGCAGTGAGGAATTAAATAACCAGTTCGGCCAAAAATTTTCAAACATGTATAACTGTCTTTCTTTTATAGAACAGAAAAGGAGATATTTTGACAAGAATCCACACAGCTATTAGGGGATGTTCTCAGAACTTTGGCTGAAAAAAACGTTCTTCCAGTAACATTAATGTTGAACAAAGCTCAAAGAAATCTGGTCTTATAGCGTTCTCAAAACGTTAGCACAAAAAACGTTATTTATATATCATTAATGGAAGGGGTTTTCTTCTGAAATGTTTTTGATGGACGGTCATCTATTGTTTTTTTTTATGTTACTATTTACTAGCTGTTTCAGAACGTTTAGAGATCAATAAAAGAGCATTCCCATCTTGTTTGCAAAATTATAAAATCGGACGTTCCCTTAATGTTTTCGGTAATGTTCGCATAACCAAGGAAAAAAAACTTTTTTAATATTTTAAAAACTAGATGTTTTGGATGTTCAGAAATAACAATAGTTGTAACTTAACGTTAGCACAAGGTTCCTGAAACATATTTTTGTTAGCTGGGGAAACTGCGTTTTTCCATAGACTTGAGTGTTTTTTCCACTTAACTTGATTGAACAGCAAAAAGTAGCATAGCTGGGACATTCTGATAAACTCTAAGGAAGAAAGAACATTCCCATCTTGTTTGCAAAATTATAAAATCGGACGTTCCCTTAATGTTTTCGGTAATGTTCGCATAACCAAGAAAAAAAAACTTTTTTAATATTTTAAAAACTAGATGTTTTGGATGTTCAGAAATAACAATATTTGTAACTTAACATTAGCACAAGGTTCCTGAAACATATTTTTGTTAGCTGGGGAAACTGCGTTTTTCCATAGACTTGAGTGTTTTTTCCACTTAACTTGATTGAACAGCAAAAAGTAGCATAGCTGGGACATTCTGATAAACTCTAAGGAAGAAAGATGGGTGAGAAATTGATGACTGAATGTTCATTTATGACTGAACTATTCCTTTAAACAATCTTTGGTCCCACTTTATATGAAGTGGCCTTAACAACTATGTACTTACATTTAAATTAATCATTTGGTGCAATGCACTTATTGTGTACATACATGTTTTTACATTGTCCTTATATTTTAAAAATACCTGCATGTAATTACATCTGTAATTAATTTCTGTAATTACATTTATAATTACACTGTTGACCCATCCCTTACACCTTAACCCACCCTTAAACCTACCCAAACCACCAAATCTGTCCCTAACCTTACCCATATCCCACCTCAATAGCAGCAAAAGTGTTTTGCAATACAATATGAACACAATAAGTACATTGTACTTAATTTTTGATGTAAGTACATAGTAGTTAAGGCCACTTAATATAAAGTGGGACCAGGAAAACAAAGAATTCCAAGCATTTCATTCTCCACATACCTTCTCCTTGAGCTCCTCTACGCTGCTGCTCTCCAGCACCACCTCCCGGAAGGCCTCCAGGTTCATCTGGGCTGGGCACCAGCGACGGGTCAGAACCGCTAACTGGGACATGGACTTCATGCGCTCCGGTTCTACAAGCAAGAAAGTCATTAAATGACAAAATACATTGGGCTGTTGGACTAGAATATTTATGACAACTATCATGGCCATGACGGTCTTCACCTTCAAGGACTTCTAGGAACACCTCCCAGTTACTGGAGATGTTGATGTCCTCCTCATAGACGTGATAATCCAGAAACACTGTGCCTGGGTTCTTCCAGGTCTTCTTCCTGAGTCTAAACCTGTGACACAACAGAGCAACAATCATCTTGTTAGTATTCTGAGGCATTAATCCTCCTCCACTGTGAGTCAGTGCATTTCAAAAATCAGTTGCTGCAGTGAAGCACTGAGATGCATCACTGCTGCGTGCAGAAGGTGGATGTGCATCCAAAACTGCTGCAGCATATTCATGAGTCAGGCCTGTGACAACAACAGCCATCCCAAGAACAACAAAACTGAGATTCCAGATGGTTAGCATGGTAAGTTTTGAATAAAAAAAATAAAAAATAAAACTTAATTGAACGTATAACACATCCAAAATGTAAAAGTACGCAACCTATTCTACTTTGCTGCAACACTGCAGCAGATTTAAAGTTGCGTTCTTTTAATTCAGCTAAGAGGTCACACCATGACGTATCAATCCTCTGTTGGTCACACGTGATTAAAATTTGCATGTCGTATTTCACCAAAATTGTACTTTGGAATGCAGTGAAATGCACACAAGTTTGCAATCCCGGTCCACAGCATTCATATGAATATGATTGTAAGTCAATGTAACAAAAGTATAGTGTGACCACCCCTTAAACTGCAAAAATCTAATACAACACTATGTCCAACTGTCTTTGGGCGCGCGCACGGCATGGTTAGGGTTAGGTGTGTACGCGCTCTGGCGTAGTTTACGCAAGCGCCGGAAGTGATCTCTCGCGCGTATACGTCACTACATTTTTGCAAAACTCTAAAAAAAAAAAAAAAAACTGCCTATACGTAGCTACTATTCACTGCAGTTTCCAGCTAAAATGAAGACTAGTTGCAGTATGACATCAACAACATTTTAATGCAGCTGAGATAAATTGATTGTAGGGGCAGATTATTGATTAATAAGATTCATTTTTCTGTGGTTCCTTGCACAAGACTATTTTACCACCTCAAATCACTTTGACCATAGTCTATGATTTGTAAACTAATACATTTTGACCTTTGCATCACATAACCATCTCTATATGTATGGCTTTTCTGATGTAAACTTGCTCGGAAGTCCACCTGGTACAGCATTGCACACCCAATAACAAACTTGTAGAAGCAAGCTGAAATAGCATGATTGCTTCAGCAAATGCATTTTTATCTTACGTTTGCTTGGTTGCCAGGTTTAGGGTTTAGTGTAGGCAGTATGTCATTTTCAAACGCAACAGAGCATTAACCTTTTTGTGCCACTCATCAGACATTTCATTTCCACAAATGCCACGATACACAACCAATGCAATAAAACACTGCCAGATTGACGTACATCTGTTTCGGAAACGGAATATGCTTTTAGTGCCAGTCACTGGACGTGCAACATGCAAGAAAGAAAAACTTTTTTTCCCAATAAGCCTTGGCTGCAACTGTCAGGAAATATTACAAGTGGCTAATTTAGAAAACACATGTAGGCAACAACTTCTTGCGCCACTCCAATAACAGGAGACTTACAGTAATTCATACTTGATTTCAACAGAATTTGACATTAGCATGTTGCTACAATACTCTTAAAATACATAAAAACATACAAATAAGAAAAAATACTCCAATTTTAACTGCACAGATGTATTTTTTAATCAATGATATCAAATTTTATCAGTATTGTGTAAAATTTCATAGAGCTGTTCAGGAATAAAATAAGCATTTTCAAGCTATGTATCCCTCGGTAATTTCTTGTGGATTTTTATAGTAGCGCTTTTGGATGTATGAGTAAAATAAGATCTGTGGTTAACATTGTTGAAATAGCTAGCAGGCTAGCATGCTAGCAAGGTGCTAAATAAGTACAGCTACCACAAGGACGTGAGTTTACATGCTTTGCAAATCGTTCAACTGCAACAATCTTTAAATACTAAAAACTACAGATATGACTATGTAAAGTGCACACAGTATGAAAACCTAATTAGCCATCCAGGTTGGCCTACAAACTGACGTCATGATTGAACAGCTCTATTTATAGTCAACATTTCTTGTGGTGCATTTAGGGATTGCCTTCTCTGTGTAGAATACATGTGATCCTGCCTTATCATTTCACTAAAACAAGGTATCTCACTTAGACTGAGATAGTTTATCTTCAGGAATAGCCATTAGCATCTGTAGCTCGCCTACGATGCATTAAAATGCTGCCTCCGTGGGCAGCTCACAAGGTTTTCGGTTTATTGGGTTCATCTAGTACATTCTTTCACTACTGTTTTTATCAGTTGAATAAAACAACAGGCAAAAGCAGTTGGATTTTATTTTACACCAGCATATCTGATTCCCACAAACAGCTCAAAGGCATTTGCATGCCTCATTCTGCACTCACAATTATATTATCATCCAAAACACTGCAGCCAGCGTCAGCCTTTAAAGCTTTTCATATGCAACACACGCAAACCCAGTTGATTGTCGGGAGATCCTCTATTGATTCGCCACCGACACACACATTACGCAATTCGATGGCTATTTATAGAGCATAGACTCCATGACGAATTAACAACACCCGCGCATCTCTGGATAATGGATGACGATGATGCTGCCGGTGCGCTGGGATCATTAAACGCTCGAGTCGTGAGAGAATGATAATCCAATAAAGCATGTCACCAAATCTCTTTTTTAATCCTCAGATCAGTAAACACTGCCTCTGAGGTCCACATCTGTTCTTTACAAACCTCCTGTCCAAATACGGTATGGTCGTAACGTTAAACCGCAGATACAAATGCAATACATGGTTGCCACTGTGAGCAGTACTCGGGTTGACCTGTGATTGCTGGGATCTAATTACAGTGCGCTTACTAGGCAGCAGTGTAGTAATATTACTCAAACATTCTGGTTGGGGTTTGTTCTTAGCTATTATAATTCTGAAATTATGTCAAATAAATGCTGTTCTTCTGAACTTTCTATTCAGCATCAATCCTGAAAAAAATGGTTTCCATCTAAACATGAAGCAGCACTGTTTTCAACGCTGATAATAAGAAATATTTCTCGTACAGCAAATCAGCATATTAGAATTATTTCTGAAGGATCATGTGACACTGAAAACTGAAGCAATGGCTGCTGGAAATTCAGCTTTGCATAAATGGAATAAATTACATTTGAAAAAGATATTTTCAAATATGTTTGTGGAAAAAAAGAAGCTTCTGAGAAAGTAAGATTACTGGTAGAGGAGGAACCGGAGATGAAAAGAGGGATTAGGCGAGAGAAAAGCAGAACTAGAAATGTCAGTCTAGGGTCCATTTAAGAGAACTTTAATGGCTCTTGATAAAGCTGGAGCTCGATTGTAATAATAATTCACAATATCACTCCTTTCACTGTATTTCTGAACAAATAAACGCAACCTTGGTGAACGTAAGAGACTATCAGATTCAAATGTAAAAATCTCCCACTGAGTTACATTCTTAGAATGTAGAACCAACTGCAATGATGTCACTGTAATATTTGAATACTTAACTGTGATTGGTGCTTTGAAGGTGATGTCTGTACCCCCTTGTTAGGGTGCCGCAGCCACATTTCCTTAACCAATGGCATGTGTTTAGGAAAGGACTATCAGTTTGACTGACTAATGGCAGATGAGGGGATCGTTTAGGAAACCTGTATGAAAACAGTAATTATACACAAGACAGTCACATTGTGTTGATTCTCATACACAGGCAACAATGATGCAGTACATATAAAATTGAACACTACTCTGTTGTGGCCCTGATATTTCCTCATAATGCAATGCAATTATTTCATAACATAATGCAAGTCTAGTTTGTAAACTGGCGTTATTGTCGAATCCAAGAGAGTGGGAATATTTCGACAGTGCGATGCATAATGCATCCGATTTAGAGGTCAAACTAAAATCCAGGCTTTTATAGGCACTGCTCTTCCGTCATTTATTAATGGAGTCCGGAAGCTGCCTCATGCCTAAATTGATTTTGCCCTCTCTTATGTTTGTGAAAAAAAAGAAGCTTCTGAGAAAGTAAGATTACTGGTAGAGGAGGAACCGGAGATGAAAAGAGGGATTAGGCGAGAGAAAAGCAGAACTAGAAATGTCAGTCTAGGGTCCATTTAAGAGAACTTTAATGGCTCTTGATAAAGCTGGAGCTCGATCTATAAGAGTCTTGATTAAAAAAGGTATCTTATGACACATTAAAGCATTTAATGAGCTCAATAAAGCATTTATATTGAGCTTAATGGAGTATTTATGAACATCATAACATATTTCCTAAAAATATACTTTTCCTCTTCTATAATACAGTGTTGTCGTTATTATTAAAATTGTTTCATTAAGTGAAATCAGGCTTGAATAAAATAGAACATAAATATCAGATTTTTAAAAAAATGTAAAAACTGAAATATAAATGAGAATTGGCAGCTAACTGAAATAAAATGTCTATGCACTAAAATAAAAATGACAAAAACTTGCCTATCTGTTAAAAAAAATTACAAATGTTAAAATGACACACTTAGCAAATAATCAGTGCATGGGACAAACAAAAAATCCTTTTCTTCACTTTCATAAAAAAGGTATAAAACCTGTCACTGGAGCAGGACCTTTTGAAAGGATGCCATCGCAGCTTTTGTAGCTTTTTTTACTGAGAGTGCTGGTGTCAAGACTTCCCTGAAAAATCAGTATATGAGATCCTCACATAAACTCTAAACTGCTCCTGCCAATAAATCCATCCATCATTAAAAGTATTGGACTCATTTGGGTTTGTACTGTAATTACCATGTGAGGGTAGCGTGGGGCAGCGTGTTGGGCTGCTTTTGTCTTTGATCATGGCTGAGTGAATGGGAAGCTGGTTAAAGTGTGTGCCTTGTTAAGAGCCACGGCCCTGGAAATGAGTCTTTGTGCATAAGAAATTCCTCCCATTACGGCTGATGGAAGATAATAGTGCAGAGATAGTAGACAATGCTGACATACTCAGTCGTTTTTCCAAAACAGCAATCGGGACAGAAAGGAGAGAATTAGATGTGCACAGCCGTCACCTGCAGGGCAAGAATTCTGAATAGAATTTATAGAGATGGGGTGCACTCAGAGTGTCAGATGAAGAAGAAGAGAAACGAAGAAGAGACTGGTCTGGTTTATGTTTTCGTCAGTTTACAATGAATCTCTTTGGTGCATAATGCTCTTTCCTAAGCTCTACATGTGCCACCCACAATACAATGAAGGGTGACATTTCTACATAATTTTACCTAATTATCCAACAGAAAAGCAAATATGCACATACTTTCACATAGCATTATAGAAGTTTTACAGTTTGTCCTTTGGTAACTAGAGTAATAGGTTGCAACGAGGTTGCAGATGTATTGATGTCGGAGTGCACAGGTTAATGTGCACCAAACTTCTTAAGGTTAAAATCCTACAGAAATGGTTAAAGTTTGAACAGTGCAAATTAAACACACACTTTCTATTTAAAGGAAAAATAGTCCAAAATGAAACATTTACTCACCCTCAAGCCATCCAAGATACAGCGGGTAAAATAAGTATTGAACACGTCACCATTTTTCCCAGTAAATATGTTTCTAAAAGTGCTGTTGACATGAAATTTTCACCAGATGTCGGTAACAACCCGAGTAATCCATACACACAAATAAAACAAAACAAATAAGTTCAGAAATTAAGTTCTGTGTAATAAAATGGAATGACACGGGAAAAAGTAGTGAACTACTGAAATGTATTTAATACTTTGTACAAAAGCCTTTGTTGTTAATGACAGCTTCAAGACGCCTCCTGTGTGGAGAAACTAGTCGACTCGCATGCATTGCTCAGGTGTGATTTTGGCCCATTCTTCCACACAGTCTTCAAATCTTGAAGGTTCTGTGGGCCTCTTCTATGAACTCTGATTTTAGTTCTTATTTTCTATTGGATTCAAGTCAGGTGATTGGCTGGGCCATTCTAGCAGATTCTTTCTCTGAAACCAATTGAGAGTTTCCTTGGCTGTGTTTGGGATCATTGTCTTGCTGAAATGTCCACCCTTGTTTCATCTTCATCATCCTGGTACTGTTGGTGTTGGGACTGAACCAGCTAATATTAATTTCCACTGACTAGGGGCAGGATTGCTTTCTAATTACTGATAGATTTCAGCTGGTGTCTTGGCTTTCCATGCCTTTTTACACCTCCCTTTCTTCATGTGTTCAATACTTTTTCCTTCTGTCACTGCATTTTATTACACATAACTTAATTTCTGAACTTACTTGTGTTGTTTTCTTTGTATGTATGGATTACTCGGGTTGTTACCGACATCTGGTGAAAATGTCACGCCAACAGCACCTTTAGAAATATATTTACTGAGAAAAATGGTGACGTGTTCAATATTTATTTTACCCGCTGTATGGATGAGTTTGTTTCTTCATCAAAACAGATTTGGAGAAATTTAGCATTACATCACTTGCTAATCAATGGATCCTCTGCAGTGAATGGGTGCCGTCAAAATGAGAGACCAAACAGCTGATAAAAACATCGCAATAATCCACACCACTCCAGTCCATCAATAACTTCTTATCAAGAAAAGCTGTGTGTTTGTAATAAACAAATCCATCGTTATGGTGTATTTAACTTCAGACCGTTGCTTCCGGCTAAAATATGACTCCTCTATCTATAATATTGCTTTACCCAGTAAAAAATGATCTAAAAATTAACAGCCCAAAATAGCTCTATCTCTGTGCATTTTGATGTGAGAGGACAACATAGGATGGACTTTTGCACTGGAGAAAGTGTTATTATGGATATGGTTTGAATGCATATGAATGCATATTTTGACCAGAAGTGACGGTTTAAAGTTATAATGCCTTGATGATGGATTTGTTTATTACAAACATGCAGCTTTTTGTTTCACAAAACAAAAATTAATTGATGACTTGGAGTGGTGTGGATTACTTGTGGATTATTGTGATGTGTTTATCAGCTGTTTGGACTCTCATTCTGACGGCACCCATTCACTCCATTGGTGAGCAACTGATGTAATGCTAAATTTCTCCAAATATTTTCCCATGAAGAAACAAACTCATCTACATCTTGGATGGCCTGAGGATGAGTATATTTTCAGCAAATGTTCATTTTTCGGGTGAACTATTCCTTTAAAGTTGCTGAAACATATGAATAAGCTATGTGGTAATAATGCTGTGCTTGCTTAAAGAATGCCTTTAATTTATATTAAATTTGTATAACTTATTGTATTCATTCAAATTACTTGCTGTAATATTTTTCTTGCATTTTTATAACATATACTACATATGTGCTATATTTTTATCTGTTTTAATATTTTTTGTTGTCTGTTTCACTATGTAAAAAATGATGCACAGTGCATTCAAGTTTAGCACATGAAGATTGTGGGGTAAATAAAAGTAAACGCACCTGTCAGAAACTCTGCCTCTTGCTCGTTGGTGCCAAGGGCCCGCTACAGATACAATGAAGGTTGTTTCACCACCTCGTCTGGATTGTCTTTCGGTTGGTGTAGTTTTATGTCAGTCGGTGTTGAATCCACTGTTCACATTCATCAGCGTTTGTTCTCGGAGCGGCCCTGTGCCTCTCTTGCTCAGCCCCACGTGTCCAACGCAGCTGCACAAACACAAACACAAACACAGGAATAACTAAGAGCTGTCCACATGGTCTGCCAAGATGTCATGCTATTTCTAAAAAACAAGAGCGACTGTTTACAGTTTTTATCAGTGGCTTTGGTGCATTTCTCAGATCAGAAATGAAATTCTCAAAACTACTTGTTCAACCTCCACATCATCTAGTCACTTGTGCACATCATAATAGCAGTTTCTCATTCTTTTGAACAAGTTGCAGTTGCTTTGGTACAGTCATGCAATTGATTATGTATATTTGTCTGCGGTTTCCTACATTATCAGTTGCTAATGTCATGTTGCTCAAAATGTATTATATAGTTCTCTTTGCAATAGTCTTACCCCTCAAAACATCTAGTCATTAGTTCATCATATAAGCAATTAAATGCAAAATTGTTGATCTAGTTGTCATAAACTGTCAAGCATATTTTCTACATATATCTATTAGACTTTTTGTAAATTTGCCATGAATTGTGGAGGTGAATCTTGACTTTCACTATAATGAAGAGAATGTAGATCAACGAATGACAAACCAGTTCTCTGAAATAGCTCAAAGGTGCATCTCATGAACCTTCAATTGGAAAGCATACAGACAGAAGACAACACAAGAGTTGCAAATTCTCACAATGGATGAACATCCAGGAAATGATCAGGATCAACAGCTGAGAGGAGGAATAGGAGTAAGGATGCATGGTGGAAGGGTACAGAGGCAAAACAGAGGAAAAGGCAGAAGAGACTAAGGACATAGGCGCATATCAGATGAAATAAGGGCCACTATGGACCATGTTGTCAATCATGGCTTACAATGGCTGAGGTGGGTTTCCTGTGTTTGCCTTTCTAATTTTGTATTTTCGCCTTTGTGCCCATATTTCTTTTTCTTTTCTATATCACAATGACACTGAATCCAATCCAGTCTCTTTCAATCAATACCCCACATACAGTAGTGTGTAAATTTGTACTTTTGAAATGGATATATGGCATACAGAAGAAGTGCAGCCTTCTGCATTTCAATACAACAACTGCCATCCAAACTGTTGCCATAGTTTACATCAGGTAATACTAACAGAGTGCACTGTTATATTGACAACATGACTAAGCATTTTGACTATCTTGTTTGTGAACAATGACTTTACATTCTGATGGCACTGATATGTTCATTGACATAAATACTTACTTTTGAGAGATGAACTAAAGATTTTGAGTAAGTTACAGGCTTTTGCAGGTAATCCATTGTATGGTGCTGTTTGTACGAATTGTTTTGAGAAATGCACATACTTCTTTACAAATATTAAGGATGATTCGTGAAATGCACCAAAGCGACTGAAAAAAACTGTATTTTTAAAGCACTGAAGGTGAGGAGAGGAAAGCAGAAGCGAGGACAAGAGATAAAAGGCCAGGAGGACGAGGGGCAGGAATAACCACAAGTGTTACCATGATACAAAAGCAGATGCAATCAGTACATTAATAAAACACTATTTAAATCACTGGATTTCATGGAAACTCACTGTTTATGTAGAAGGATTAGACAGACAGACAGACAGCGAGACAGACAGATAGATAGATAGACAGACAGACAGACGGATAGAAAGACAGACAGACAGACAGACAGACAGAGAGACAGACAGACAGACAGACAGACAGACAGATAGATAGACAGACAGATAGATAGATAGATAGATAGATAGATAGATCTTTATATACAAAAAGTATCAGCAGTATGCAAAGTGACCCACCTGTGGTTTAAGACCACTGAAAATGTGTGCAATTTAACAATTTACTCCTGGAGCAATATTGAGATCCCAATATCTCTGGAACTGAACCATACAGGGACTTACAAATGAAGATACCACGAGAAAAGTTTGTTAAAACTCAAACTCTAAAAGGGCATTAAGATATCTTTAATACTTCTTGAGTTACAGATGTGCAAACTTTGATGTGCAAAAAAAGAAACTGAAAAGTGCTTTTTCTCATTTTTGAACGGTCACCACTGGCATATAATGTAACAAAGATTGCTAAAGTCAACAGATTTTACTAACAGACCTACCAATCTTGGTGTAAAAATAACATAATGATGCTGCCAGCTTTCTGAAGTTTTTTTTACCCCCATGTAATTTGGCTCCAAATCTCAGGTGAAAATCTAAAATTTGAGCCGGGGACCTTTGGTTGAGTTGGCACGGAATGACCCAGCATTTATTTGAAATATAATGTTTTGTTACAATATAAAAATCAATTTTGATTAATTTAATTCATCCTCACTGAATAAAAGTATTAATTTCTTTGAAAAAAATCTTACCGATTCCAAACTTTTGAATGGTAGTGGACAATTAAAGTAAACATGGCTGGCTCTTAAACAAGCTTTTCATGACAAGATTTCAGTGCATAATGGCCAAAAATTTGATCTGACATACTCAGAGCTATCATATAACTTCAGATGACTTGGAATAGTACACAAGTTGTCTTTTTTTTATGTTTTTATGTTCTGTCTTTATGTACTGTCATTATGGAAGAAAGCAGCTCGGGCATCCTGCAAAACAGCTTCTTATGTTGTTCTAGAGAAACAAGAAAGACTTGGAAAGACATGAGTAAATGAGTGAGTAAATGTTGATAGAACTTTAATTTCTGGCTGAACTATCCCTTTAAAAGCAATGCAATCTCTTTGAACATCTTTTCTTCTGTGTGAGTTTCAGTGGACTGAGAGGAAGAGATGACCAGACCACCTCGGGATATCAAAATCTCATGTTTACCTCCTAGAGAGGGTCACCGTCACCTCTCATTTACCCCTGGTCATTATATGAGGACCTTATACTTCCTGTTTCACATCTGTCTTGTGAAATTCAATTCTTTCTAACCTAAAAATTACACAATTGCCTGCCACACAGACATGCCACATCCCTAACAAACACACACTTGAGCAGTGCACCAACCTGACGCTCTGTGTCTGTCAAGACACAGCAAACAAAAACAGACCATCTGTGCGTATTTGATCCAGCACCTGCACCCTTTACGTAAACACGGCGCTCAGAAATAAGCAGTGTCTGTTTGACTTCAGCCGAGCATTTATAGGAAGCACCAGCAGCCACTTCCTGTTGAGAGAAATGCTTAGCGTGCCTATTAATAACCGGAGCACAGCTTTTTTGTTTGGACTAGAGGGAGAGGTGCCCGGCTAAAACACCCACAGCTAATAGAGAGTGTTTAGCATCTATTCATTCCGCCGGGCCGGGACTCGGTCTGCTTAAGAGCTCAGCCACTCTCACTCTCAACATGAGCGCCAATAAAAGAAGAGGCCTTATATTTCAGGCCTCTGCTAGCTGGATGCATGTTATGTAAGGGATCATTTTCAGTCTTGATGCAAAGCAAAAGGGTCTTGTATCGAGGCTGAAAGGGTTTGTTTTGCCAGAATGACTGTAGATTATGACACTTATTACATGGCTATTTGTCAAATAAATAAATAAATATGGAAAATCAAGTATTCCAGAGTGCTGTCTAATAATATGTATGGGTTGAACATTTTGTGCTGAATGTTTTATATGCTCAACTGCAGTTTGTCTACTGTGTACACATCAGATTGACTAAAAATAGTGTATATCAAGGGACCATCTACAGTATAGTAACTACAACCAGAGCTGTAGTAACAGAAAACATCATGCAAGATTCTGCGTTTATTAGACCATTTACATAACAGATGTGCTTTTATGATATACAGCTTCTTAAATGTTTTTCTGCAACAACTAAACAACAAAAATGAAAGCAACTGGAAAGTAAATTGAAAAGTAGTATTAATAAAAACCAATTTGAAAATGCAAACTATAATGATGCCAGTTAGAGATTTCTAAACCTGTAACCAGATAACCTTAGAATATGGAATATACTGTAAAATAAATAAATAAATAAATCGTAAAAAAAATGGTCAAATGACTGGCAGCTACAGCTGCAAAACAAAAACCGTAAAATTACAGTAAAATATCTTAATTGAAATAAAGTGCAAAAACAATTTTACAGAAATTTTCATTAAAGGTTTTACAGAAAAAAAATTTATTTTACAGATTTTCCCTTGTTTCAATTACGATATTTTACTTTAATTTTACCGTTTTTGTTTGGCAGTCGTAGCTGCCAGTCATTTGACCAATTTTTTACGCAACTTTTACTTTTATTTTTTTACAGTGTTTAGTTGCGACTCATCTCACAATTCTGAGTTTATTTCTTACAATTCAGAATTTTTATATAAAGACTATATCTGTATAGAAGTCTGACTTTTATAAAATTCTGAATTTATATAGAATTATAAAGTCAGAATTGCAAGGGAAAAAAGTGCCAATTGTATATTTTACTTTTTATTTTGCGGTGGAACCAAAAAAAAACAGAACTGCAAGATGTAAACTCAGAATTGCAATCAAGTCAAAGTTATATTTTTTATTTTTTATTCTGTGGTGGAAACAAAAAACAGAATTGCAAAATGTAAACTCAGAATCGTGAGATATAAAGTCACAGTTTAAAAAAAAATATTCGTTGGTGGAAACAAAAAAAATAGAATTGTGAGATGTAAACTTTATCATTTGGGGGAAAATTCAGAATTGTGAGATATAAACTCAGAATTCTAAGAAAAAAGTCAGACGTGCAAGATATAAACTTAGAATTGTGAGATTCTGAAGTCACTTGTGTGTTTGTTTGTTTTTTAATTCCATGATTTGCGAGATGTAATGTTGGAATTGCATGATATAAACTCGAAATTGTGAGGAAAAACTCACAAAAAAAGTTTATATCTTGCAAATCTGAATTTTTCTCCCAGTTGTGAGAAAAAGCCACAATAACCTTTTTTAGTTTTTCATTTCGTGGTAAAAATGGGCTTCCACATTGGAGAGACCATCAATTCACCTTACTACCTTCAACCAAACTGACTTTCAGTACACTGATTAGAATCAGTCCTGGAGGGAAGCGCTTCACTTAAGGGTTGCAGAACTTTCTTATTCTTGAATTGCCGCTACCAAAGACCAAACCAACAACCCTGAGTTTGTGGCAGAGGTCCTTCACCTTCAGGCCTCGTCATTACGGCCGCTCAACTCATAAACCCATTGTAAGTCATGCACTGAGATCAAGAGGACAAGAAAACATGACTGTACCCTGGGGGATGGACACGGCCACCTGAGAGTTGTGGAGCAATGGGTAATGACACTTAGCTGTTGCTGGGTAAAGAATCTCCACCCCTCCATCTGATTGGCTGTCACTGGAAGCCCCGCCCCTCTCAAAGCTGTTGAATCGAGACACGAGGAGACACGTTGATGACGTGACAAAGGAACTTGTCAGTCTGTGTTATTTGCTATAGTCATTAGTGTATCCTCATACTGTCAGAGAGAGACTGTTGCATCCTGTGGCAATTCAACAGCTGCTGAGAGACGCAAAGGCCACACAGGCGTATGGTTAATGTGTAAAGTTTGCAAGTTGAACGGAACTCACCTAATTTCATTGTTAAGATAATTTTAGACAAGCACTTCTTTTTACAGTAATCTACATAATACAATACAATTCTACAATAATCATGCAACTTTTATTAATTAGCAAAGAAAAAAGAGCCATATGCCTCCTAGATAGATGTGAATGGGTGACAATCTTTCAGTGCAGTGATATTTGTGCATAATTCAAAATTTTCCGATTCCCAATAAAGAGGAAGGCTCAATGATTTGTCACAATTACTGTTGGGTTTTGCCATTTCCTCATACGTAAGAGTTGAAGAAAGCTGTTAGGCCAGTGCTGATTATCTTTAGGGTTGTTGCAATAGTTCTCGGTTAAGTAGAGAATTAGTTGGCAAAGCTATTAGAGAATTTATTGCCAGCACAGTGTGAGCAGTCACGTCCCATAATGCTTGAAAAAGTTGATTACATCAGAAGCTACGTGTGCAGCGCTGGATTTATCAGTGGGAAACATGCTGTTAAGTAGTCAGACATAATGCCTGAAGAAATCTGTGGTGCATTAACATATGCTCTGAATGATTATAGTGATTGTATTATGTAGGCGTCGTGAAATAATATTAATTGAACTTCAAGTAATATAACAGAGTTTTAAAACAAGTCGCATTGCTTTGAATACAAACAGTGAGCGTGTCTACATGCACAACAATACTATCAAAAATCAGTAAAAAAAAAAACATTTTAAAAATGGTTACATTCATAAACAATTTATGACCTTTACCTAATAACAAAATACATAATCGATATAAAATAATGCAACACAGATGGTAGTGAACTATAAACAAGTCACTACAATTCAGTAAACATTTGGAAAAAATGCATCAAAAATGTTTTATTTTGAGAGGCAAGTCAGGCTGTTGATGCTGCGTTCCCCAGGTCCAAGAAATGCACCATGTTTACTTTACACAGCTCAACAGACATTACAAATGGAGGATAGTGAAGCCATGAGAGCTGACGCTCTGGATGGGTAAACAGCTGAGTGCACAGTCAGAGATGAATTATTGAGGCCATTTTGGCATCTCTGCTTGCAGAGGTCAGTATGTAAAGTGATTATTTGGCAATATACTACGCTTTTAGCATAGCAGGATTTCAGAAACATGCAGAGAACGAATTTAAGGCCAACGCTAGCTGAAATGGAGCACTTTTTTTCGCAGTCAGTACCAGACGGTGTTGTGGGTGGTTGCTGAGGTGTTGCTATCCAATTGCAAATGTGTTCCGGGTGATTTTTTACTAGGCTGTCCTCGACTAAAGATTTTTCTAGTTAACTAGTAGTCATTCATTTAAGCCATAAAGCTTTCCGCTAGGCACTGGCAAAAAGTAAAAATCGATGAATGTGTTGGGAAAAATCTAGATAAAATGATTATTGTGCCCCTTTCCAATAGACACAGACAAGTAAAGTGAACTTTTAGTTTAGAGTGTATGCCTAAACTGTCAAATACACACAAATAAATGTCAAAATGCGGCGCTTGGTGATTATTCATGTAAACCCTTGTTGGTTATGTCCTAACTAAACATAAACAGCTGAGAATGAAAAATACGTGTGAAACAGTAGCTATACTGGATCTGTGCAACATAGCTACTGTAACTATACAGTATAACTAGCAATATAACTATTATGCCCCTTTTTACAATATGTAATATAAGTCTCAGGTGTCCCCAGAATGTGTCTGTGAAGTTTCAGCTCAAAATCCCCGACAGATCATTTATTATAGCATCTGGAAAATGTCATTTTTGGGGCATGTCTATTTTGGTGTGTATCACTTTAAATGCAAATGAGCTGCATATTCCCGCCCTGTCTCCAGAAGAGGGTGTATCGTATACGTCTCTCTGCATTGCATACCTACTGCAATAAACAGCCGGTAGAAGCAACATGACTGAGAGCGAGAGAACCGGTGTTCAGCCATACATATGGGAAGCCAAATTCACTGCAAGTGGGACGAAACAGTGCGACGTTACAGAGTTCGCGCCACGCTGATAAATTAAAATACTTTGATAACGTACACACACAAATACAGTTAAAACGGTATCTAAGCACTATAACGACATGACATTCAAAGAGCAGTCAGGAGTGAAATGATTTGCACAGACATAAGTCATGAGTAGATTTTAAGGTGCATTAGCTTCAAAAACAGAAGTTATCCACTGCATCCTCCTCAGTGGTTTGGATGTTGGGAGAAAATGAAGACTCTTATGTTTAGTCTTACATCCAAACACAGAGCATGGGGATTGCTTACGAGACATTGTTGATGTTACAGCTGCTCGAGAGTGGAGAAAATGGAGGACAGCGTACAAACTCTGAGGGCGGAAACTATAGCAATGCAGGGCTGTCAGTCAGCCGATGTGGGCGGGGCCTAAGCAATGTGATGTCACAATGCTTAGAAAATCAAAATGGCATGCCTAGTCAGACTGATTTGGCTTAATGATTTGGATTAAAAAAATAAGGAGTGGGTGGATTTTTATCATTGTTCGGTGGTTGCGTTCACACACTGCCAACACACATTTATGTCCAAAGTGGATTTTGCATAATAGGTGCCCTTTAAAGTAACAACAGGCTAATATTCCTGCGGCCGACTGTGTGCTTAATATTAATTAAACAACAAAAGACAAAGACAATATCGCTCACTGCTTTTGTAGCTTTATTAAACAACAAAGCAAGTTTCATTCTTACAGTAAATACTAAGATGTTTTATTTTATATTCGATTATTAAATTTCTGTAGTAGACTGTTAGCTGAATACTTTATACGTACATTAAAAAATTAAAGTGCTGTTTGTTTCATTTTAATTTTTTTTTTCTATTGTATTTGTCCTTTGAGTTTTTTATTGTATTACTGACTGCTTAATTATTTTTCAATAATTTTTGAGGACTTTTTAAAAATTATTAGTTACCCTAAGTAATAGTTACCATTTCATGCTTTCTATAGATATATTTCTCATGTCTGTGAGGCAAGTAGCCAATACGCTGCAGTTTCAATTCATTCATGTGCCGCGCTCCTGTTCAAAGAGACCAAGATGGCAGAAAGCACATCCTGTTTGTTTTCTTTATTTTACCAAAGCACAACGTTTTGCTGATATTGTGTGTACACAAATAAAAGTAGACCCTTTACAGTTTCAACTGATGTATTACTCCTATGTGTATGAGCAAAAATGATGGCGTATTTTAAGTTATTTTCGCTGCTATCATAAAAAAAAAATGCCAGTGATCACGCCGGCGCCTCCATGTCATGTAGCACGCTAATCGCTTCCGAACTCCGCACCAACACTTGCCAAATAGTGCACATTTATCTAGGTTAATGTTAGAGCGAGCTATATGTAAAGCTGCTACATAGTACATGTTTCAATTTCAAATGATAAGCCATATTTGAGGTTGATGAATGAGAGACGAACGTTAGGATTTCCTGCCCGATAGGCTACTGTAATTACCTCAAGGACCAGCTATTAGCGATCTGTCCGTCACGAACACGGACAGTTTTTTCTGAAATTAACCGAGTAATAACATTTTAAACTTAGCGTCTTCTCGTCAACTAACGGTTAGCCCTGAGCAACAATAATAGTGATGCTTGCCATAGTAAGCAACACAAACAAACAAATAAACTAATATACGAACTAAAATAAATAAATAAAGACTTTATATTCTTTTGAGTTTTTAACTCACATTTCTGTCAGGACCACTATCGTCAAAGATGATTGACAATTAGCATACAGTTTGGATTGGCGGTATGGTTCCGTTCTGGGCAAGAACTCCCTGCGCATCCATGCAGCCTAGCATGGATGAGATCAGGGAGAGCAGCGATAACCCCCCCAGGGTAAACAGAACAGAACCAACATAAATGTATTGCAGATATCGTTAAAGTTCAATAATGTTATGTACACATTTTAGAATTAGTCTGATTCAAAGGAGAATCAGAAGGCTGAATCCTGACTGACAGAGGAGGAGTTGGGGATGGAGGAGGGTAATTAGCTATTGAGCAATGCGAAAACTGCTGATAATACTGAGGGACCTTATATATGAATACTTAGGTGTCGTATTCCCATAGGTTGATGGGGATCAGCTGAGAGTCAGCTGATGCGAGCTTGACTAATGTGACCTGCCAGAACTAATGCTACGCTAGATTTATAATATTTTACTTGTGACTCAATTTATGAATGAAAACCTTTTCACAAATATACTAGTTTAAAGGTCTCTACTATACGACAAACACATTGGGAGATAGCCCAAAAATATCTACTGAGGTAAAAGTCCATACCGTAGTACAACCATATCTACGATTTTCTATTGGAGGACCTGTTAAAACACAGGTGTACTCCCACCCTTGGCTTCCAAATCATCAGAACACGACAAACAAACAGCAAGCATGAACTTCTGTAAACTGAACACTGCTGAACAAACTCACGTCTACCAGTAAATTAACTGACGTTAGACATTATATGAGAAGAAGCACACTATATTTACTCACCATCATGTTGTTTCAAACCCATTTGACTTTATTTCTTTTGTGGAGCACAAAACAGGTTCATTTTTACAGAACATCCTGATCTATATTTCTAATATAGTGTCTAGTAAAGCATTAAAATGAAAGAAACAAAAAAAATTGGAAAAAGAAAGTCAAATGGGATTGGAATATCATAAGGTTGAGAAAACGATGACAGAAAGTTCAATTTTAGGTGAACTCTTCCTTGAATGTCACATTTGCCATCATTCAGTGTCAGAAAGGTGAGAAATGGTTGTTAAATAGTGAACAAGGAAGCGAAAGTCATTCTCTAGTCAGCTAAAGGTCAAAGTATCTGCAATGAATAAATCAAAAAAGGTTTCCACTTAATCTTATCCATCTTATCACAGCCAGCAAAACACGAAGCTGTTCAACAGAGGGTCATTCACAGCACATGGTGTGAAGCATGTGCACTCTTTCTTCATTTTTCAGTGCAAATCCTTCCCCCACCCCTTCGCTCCGGTCCATCCATCTGTTGCTACTCACAGGCGGTGCAAAGATAATTAGGGAGACGTGCAGGAGGAAAAATCAACAGGAGTTGGATAAGGCCTATCAGATATTTGCAATGCAAACAGCCGGAGCATGGTGTGCTTCTGACCCCTCAGGATTCAGGTCACTGGCAATCATTTACTATACTGTAGCCAAAAGTACTTCTACAGGACATTCGGAGTGCAATTAGCATGTCAGCTGTGTGTCATGTAAAAGACAGGTTCAGCATAAACACTTGATCACAATGTATTTGAACAGACCCATAAGCAGCTAGTATATGAAACCAAAGGGAAAGAAGTGAGAAAGGTGAATAATTTGTGGCCAGGTTTAAAGGGCAAAGCATGAAAAGAAAAAAGTACTTCAAAGCGACCAGAGCCTATTATAGATAGATAGATATATAGATAGATAGATATATAGATAGATAGATAGATAGATAGATAGATAGATAGATAGATAGATAGATAGATAGATAGATAAATAGATAGATAGACAGATAGATAACTAACCATAAATTACTGATAAACTAATAAATTATTATAAATTACATATTACATATTACATACAAATTACACACATATACACACACACACTTTTCATGTATGTATTGCTTAATAGCCAAAGCTAAATTTAGCATCAGATATAAATACTAATAAATAATTCTGTCTCCTTGTGCTTACTTTACTGCGGTAACAGATCAGCGCTATCAATACATATGTTTAACTCTCCTCCTCAACAGTCCAGAAGCCTCTCAAGGTGAATCAACACACATGCTACCAAACATGTAAGCTAAGTCTTGTTAGAAACTGAGATTTCAGTGATGAATCAACATGCATAGCACATGTCTGCAGACCTGTTCAGAGGGCAACTGCTGTATGCGGGGATGTGCGGTATTTTTAGCATTTACAGGCACTAGCCTTTTTCTGACACCCACCAAGAGAAAAGGACAAATTAACGTCTCTTCCGAGTCAACATATCTGAGTTTACAATGGAGGAAGCTATAATACATGATTAGTTTTTAAAACCAGAAAGTAAAGTAAGCTGTCTCAGGCAGCATATACAGCATATATGCAATCCATGCAATATAAGACACTGGCTCAGTTTAGGACCAGATAAGTCATAATTTTGTTATAATATGATACTGTTTTGATGTGCAATAGTTACTATTTATTATTTTTCACAGTGTTGCACAGAGTTAGGGTTAGCTTGACGTGCAAGCATCATAATATTTATTAATTATAATAATAGTACATGGAACTCATTATAATTAAAAACAAATACAAAAATGTACGGTCCCTATTTTTTAATTCAGATAGTAACAAATTAGATTTCAGCTATACTTTGACCACTGAACTAGGAAATGTTCCTTGTTTCCATTTCAGAAATCTGGTCAGCTTAGCTCGCTTGCACCTTTAATCGGCTTGTTTTTAAAGAGCCTGTAGCAGGTATCAGGGCTTTCAGTGAATAGCACAACTCTGTGGAATTGGCCAGAAAGAACAAGGTAATTACTTTGAGTGTCGATCTATCTTTGGTCTTGCTTGACTGCTTTAGAAACAGCCACTTTTAGCCCCCTGGTGACACATAATGAGCACAGCACTCCTACTGCCCTTGTTTAAAGGTGAAGTGTACAATTTTCCATGCTAAAATACTTTCTTCTATGCCAACTTAATGTGCAGAGACAAATATAGGCCCTTTGTAGGTTAATTTATCAGTAAAGATGGTGGTGTCAAAACAAAAGCTCTATTTCAGCATCTCAACTTTAAGCCCGACTGTTGGCTTAACCAGTTGTGTTTGGGGCGGGACTATCTGTTTGTCTAACCAATGAAATGCAGGGTGTGCGTTCAGCAATCCTGGCTGAAAATATTATTTTTGATGTTGAATTAATAGTTCATCCAAAATTCAAATTTGCTGAAACAATTTTTTTTGCACACCCTCACACCTCCATGATTTTGAGAAATGTATCATTACATCACTTGCTCACCACTGGATCCTCTGCAGTGAATGGGTGCCGTCAGAATCAGAGTCCAAAGATCTAATAAAAACAGCACAATAATCCACAAATAATCCACATGACTGAAGTCTACCATTTAACATTGTGTATATCAAAAAGCTGTGTGTTTGTAAGAAACAAATCCATCAAGACATTGTCTTGTCTGTATCAGGTGAGAAATCTGCACAGATGAAGCACCATTTACAAGCGAAAACCGTCAAAAACAGTTCTAAACAACAAACAGACATTTTCACTGGAGGATGTGTTATTATTAGGAATAGGTATTTTGGCCTAAACTGAAGGTTTAAAGTTAAAATACCTAATGATGGATTTGTTTCTTAAAAACATGCAGATCTTCACTTCACAAGACATTAATTGTTAGACTGGAGTGGTGTGGATTATTGTGATGTTTTAATCAGCTGTTTGGACTCTCATTCTGACGGCACCCATTCACTCCATTGGTGAGCAAGTGATGTAATGCTACATTTCTCCAAATCTGTTCTGATGTAGAAACAAACTCATCTACATCTTGGATGGTCTGAGGGTGAGTTTTCATTTTTGAGTGACTACTGCTTTAATAGCACAGAAATTATACAATTCAGCATTAAATACATTCATATGGAAATGAATTAGTAAACAAAAACTAGATGGTTTTCAATACATTCAATACATACAAAGCAGACTAGCCTGTAGCTTTAACCTTGGTCATGTTGTTGCTGCTGCTCTTTTCCTCTCAAGCTTTTGCTAGCAAAATTATCCTAAACACGGAAGTTTTACAGATTATATTAGAATTTCATCAAGGTGACCAGATATCCAGTTTTTTTTTTTTTCAGGACAGTCCTGTAAACAAGATGCTTATCTTGTGTCCTGACATATATTGTGTACTCTTTACTCTTCTAGGAGCAGTTCATATAAGTCAGAAATACAATATAAGGTTGTGGAAGCAGGCTAAATAAATGAAGGTGAAAGCTGATCAGTAGTTTTACATGCACAGGAAAAGGTAAACCCAGGCAACAGCGTGGTAACCAGCGCTGTCACCGCAGACTGATGAGGCACAAGGAAACAGAATTAGTTGAGACAAGAGACCTGACACATTCCTGAGAATGAAATCACACACACGCACTGCAGCGACCGGCTCCCCGGGCAGGAGTTGTGTTGATATTGCAGTCAGAGGCTCAGTGACTGGAGTTGCCAGCAAAATCAGAGAACTAAAACGACAGTGTGTAGCGCTCCAAAAAATGATGCAGCACTTTTAGAGGACATAGTTTTTCCTCTTCCAAAATGTTTCAGCAGTGCAGTGCTTCTCAAGAAACTGAGCTGAAAATCTCCTACTTGGTATTTGTCTTCAGTTTTGACTTCACATGAATGAAAGCTCTGAAATCTTGTCATAAAAAATATATATAAAACAACAAGTTTCTGAATTGTTGTATTGCTACAGGATATATATATATGTATATATATATATATATATATACAGTATATATTTGGTTTGAGGTATGTCATACCTTTTTCATTTTCAAAACAGAACTTGATTTTCTCAGAATGTGTTTAATGTACTTTAAACGACTCTGTCAATTGGTTGATACTCAGTCACAGTAATTGGTTGTTAGTGCACACATTAGATTTTATGGGTCATTTAATAAGTGTAATATTGTCGTCATAGAGTGCTGTGATTGACAAATTTTGGTGCAAGATATGTCAAGCTATGGACAATACAAAAATAAAATGCAACGCTGTGCTGTTGGTCCGAGTAGTTTTTGCACAATAGAAATCGAGTCATTATTTTAAGCTTTGAGATATTTAGATTCAAAACCAGATCATGTAGTTCGGTCGGTTTATTTAGGTAACTGGATGAGTTAAGACTTTGTCCTGGTGACTTCCCTATTTTCACTGTAAACGCTGGTTAAAAATACTCAGTGCAAGCACAATATTACACAGGTTGACCGGAAGAATACACTACGAGGCAGAGACACTTCATTTTGTTTCTTATGATCTTAAAAGGCTGAATACTTTAAATGGTGAAATACTATGCAAAACTGCAATCTAGACAAAGACAGAGAAGCTCAAATGTAAAATTGTCATTTTTTTGAACATTATTTTGGTCACTACATCATTCTCATACCACCATTTGTGTTATATCATAGGTTTGATGACTTTTTACTATATTTTTTACTTTATAATTTACTCACCCTCAGGCCATCCAAGATGTAGATGAGTTTGTTCCTTTATCCGAACATATTTGGCGAAATTTAGCATTACATTATTGGTGGTTTAAGTTAAAGCATCATTAATTGATGGACTGAAGGGGTGTGGATTACTTGTGGATTATTGTGATGTTTTTATCAGCTGTTTGGACTCTCATTCTGACGGCACCCATTCATTGGTGAGCAAGTGATGTGATGCTACAAATCTGTTCTGATGAAAAAACAAACTCATCTACATCTTTAATGGCCTGATTCAATATTTATTTTTGGCCAAACTATTCCTTTACAGAAAATATTTGGTAGATGTGACACTCAAAAGCTTCTCAAAAACATTATTCTCTCAAAATATCAATATAAAAGTTGTCCTCTATAGGTGCGCACAATTCCACATTTCAAAACATTTCCTGTAGCTTCCGGTTGTACATTAGCAAGGTCATGGTAATATTATCACAGACAAATCCCTCAGGCCCCAAAAATAGCACAAATGAACACTAAAGCTTAAGCTCGTTATTCGCTAATAGTAGACCACATTAGCACCGCCTAGCATCACATTATCATTCCTAGGTTGTGTCACAGAGGAAAGCTGACCCTAATACCTTACTATACCATGTCTGTGGGTCAGAATGGACAATCTCCTTTTCATGTGGCTCTTATTCACCTGTTCTTAGTGCTTAGCTTTCCCTTGATTAGAACTACTATTTACACAGCTCCAAATCCTTAGGCTCCGCCCACCCGCGTCCACAAATCCAGCCGAGCTCATCCTGTTTGCCAGTTAACCTCTGCAACCCGGCTAGATTAGAATGCTTGCTAATTGCATGTGAGCATTTGTTTTTGTTCTTGGAGGACAAAGAATACCAGTGAAGGATTAGCTGAAACTGAGCGGTGTTCCAAATGCTAAACCGGCTAGTCGATGTCTCCGAGCTCTCGGTTTAAGATGGAGACACTGTTCTTCCTCCCTCAGTTGTTATTTTGATGTATATTTCTATGTCATGGGAGTTCATTAGCAGAGAGCAAGAGCACAGGCCAGAGAACACGAGGAGATCCAGAACGACTGAACCCTCAGGAGCGCCGCACACCGCAGGGAACCTGAGAGTCGATATCAGCTCTCAGCACAGACAAAGGCAGGAAAGGAAGGAGAGAGTCTTGCCTGCTCACCATGCAGAGTTGAGTAGTAGTAGATTCCCAAATGAGTTAATTACCTCTTCAACACAACAGGCAATAATAAAGTTTACTCTACTCTACTGCTCTTCGAGAGGTAGCACTCACTCTCACTTCTGCACGTTTTTGAAAGTGTCTATATATACATACTAGTGAAATACATCAAGACTAAAGGGCCGTTCACTCCAAGAACGATAACTATATTAGAGGCCACACCTAAGCATGATAACGTTTTGTTTATTATAAGTGCACTCTGCAGTTACGTCATCTACCGCTTTAAATGCTCGAGGTGGATTCTGATTTTTTTTTATCGGTCATCAGCTGGAGAAAATCGTTCTGAAAGTGATTCCAGCCAAATCGTTCCTCTGTGTCATTATTGTTATTATTGTTTGCATAGTTATCGTTGTTATGGAAGCTCGTTTCCCCGAAGGGATAAAGAAATTAAAAACGTAATTATGACTTTTTATCTCACAATTCAGACTTTTTTCCTTACAACTCACAACAAACGTTATGAGTCAAACGTTAAACTTTATCTCACATTTCGAAAAAAAAATTTCCCTCGCAATTATGATAAATATTTTTTCTTTGAATTGTGAGATATAATCTAGCGAGAAAACTTCTAATTGCGAGTTTATACGAAAATTCTGAACTGTGAGATACTCGCAATTGCAAGATCGAGATGTCTAAATTGTAAGATGAGTTGCAATTACCTTTTATTTATTTAATTTATTGTGGAAACAAAAACACTTAAAACGAAGAAAAAAACAACAACAGACTTACGAGATGTAAACTCAGAATTCCGAGAAAAAAGTCATAGATGTGAGATATAAACTAGAATCATATCTTGAAATTTGGACTTTTTTCTCACAATTGGATGGATGGATGGATTTTTTATTCCATGGCGGCCTTCAATAAAGAACAGCATTTCTTTGAAATAGAAATCTTTTGTAACATTATAAATGTCTGTTACTGTCACTTTAGATCATTTGAATGCATCTTTGCTGAGAAAAAGTATTAATTTCTTTCAGAAAAAATATTTTACTGGACCTAAACCTTTGAACGGTAGTGTATACTGTATACTCTTACTATTTCTGCCAAACAGCCATATGCCATTAAAACAACTATGTAGCACACTACGGTTTCAAAAGTTTATCTTAACATAACGTGTGTTGTTTAATATTGTTGTCTAATATTTCGAATATAGCCTACGTGTCTGAATATGCAAACTTCCTTGCTTCATGCAAAAAGCAATATGTCCGATTAAACATGTACATACAGCACATGCTTCATTAATGGCCAAGAAATCAGTATACTATGAAAGTATGGGAATTTAAGATGTTCAGATTAGCATACTACCATACTTTTCTTACTGTATAATACACTGTGCACATTTTCTTTATGCACAGAATAGCCTAGGTTAGCCAAAATGCACCTAATATGAAACATAAATTATTATTAAATATAAAAAATTGCATAATAATGTATCAATTAGTACACATTCTAGATTTAACTGCCACCTTTTGCACTCAGTGTAACATTTTCAACTTTTCTGCAGCTGTAACAAACAGAATCAATTAAAGTCAAGCAGGTAAAAGTAGATGTGAAGTTAGCAGTGAGACACCTCCTGAAAACTGCTTGTCCAGCAGAAACTTTTCCACAAGACTCCTCATATTTAATTCAGAGCGACCTCAAGGAAGAGTCAGGCCTGTCTGCTGACAAATCCAAAGCTTCTGGAATATGAGCCGCAGCCATATACGCCCACACAGACAGGCTCACATACACAATTGTGCTGCCTGCGATTCAAAGCGAGCTTCCCTCCGCATCCCATGGGGTCTGATTCCCCTCCACGTGTCAAACGGCAGGATTTCATTGTGTTTTCTGATTATGAAAAGGCAACCGGCATTTAAGGCCACTTCAGATCTGTCTGTAAGACAAAGGATGATGGCAGACTAATCGGATGTCTTGCAATCACACAGCAGTGTCAAAACTGCTTTTGTTTTGATTTTGTCACACTTTTTGGCTCTTTTGAGCTCTTGTGATGTGCGACCTCAGAAAAAAGCATCACATCTGTTAGCGGTCAAATCAAAGACGCAGAAGTAAAACACAAATCCACAGTTGTTTTCTGTACGCCTGGAGTATGAGTCATCACAGCAACGCTTCAAAAGCACAATTGCATTTTCTATTTCGGTCATTGCGACAAATTACCAAACAGGGAAAATGTAAATGAACTGTTGAACTATGAATATGAACTAATCAGAGGACAGTGGAGAAGAATAATGTGTGTAATTAGGAAATTAATCATTCGGAGGCTCATTCTGAGGCTTTTTGTGTAAATTAGCAAGGGAAGGATTGTTGCAAGGAAATCAGGACAAACTATTTTCAATGTTGTCCCAATCAGACCCACTTTTTTAAACACTCTCAGAAAAAAAGTACAAAACTGTCACTGGGCCGGTATCCTTTCAAAAGGTACAAGTTGGGTTCTTTTAAAGTACTAATATGTACCTTTAAAGGGATAGTTAACCCAAAAATGAAAATTAACCCATGATTTACTCAACCTCAAGCCATCCTATATGTGTATATGACTTTTTTCTTTCATACAAATACAATCAATTCAATTCAATTCAATTCAAGTTTATTTGTATAGCGCTTTTCACGATACAAATCGTTGCAAAGCAGTTATATTAAAAAATGTCTTTGCTCTTCCAAGATTTGTAATGGCAGTGAATGGTGGTCGAGATTTTGAAGCCCAAAAACATGCATCCATCCATCATGAACAGTGCTTCACACGGCTCCGGGGGGAGAATAAAGGTCTTCTGAAGCGAAGCAATACGTTTGTATAAGAAAACTATCCATCTTTAAAACTTAATGAACAATAATCTCTAGCTTCCGCTAACTGTGTTCATGAGTGGCATCCCAGCATTATTCTTCTGAGATGTCCTTTGATTAGTTCTTATTTACAGTTCATTTACATTTTCACTGTTTGGTAATATGGACTACTTTTATGAATTTTTTATAGTGCATTTTGGAGCTTGACATTATTAACATGCATTTTTGTTGTTTGGAAAAGAGCGGCTTGGACATTATTCCTAACGTCTCATTTTGTATTTTATGGAAGAAATAATAATATATACTACCATTCAAAAGTTTGGGGTTATTAAGATTTTTTAAAGAAATTAATACTTTTATTCAGCAATGATGCATTAAATTGATTAAAAGTGGCAGTAAAGACATTTATAATATCTAATCTAATATATTTACAATGTAATAATTTATGATTGATGTATATATGATTAATTAATGTATGATTTATAATATAAATCAAAACATTTCTATTTCAAATAAATGATGTTGTTCTGAGCATTCTATTCATGAAAGAATCCTGAAAAAAATGTATCACAGTTTCCATAAAAATATGAAGCAGCACAACTGTTTTCAACCTTGATAATAATCAGATATGTTTATTGAGCAGCAAACCAGCATATCAGAATGATTTCTGAAGGATCATGTGACACTGAAGATTATGCTGAAAATTCAGCTTTGCATCACAAATTACATTTTAAAATATATTAAAATAGAAAACAGATATTTTAAATTGAAATATATTTCACAATATTACGGTTTTTACTTTATTTTTGATCAAATAAATGCATCTTTGGTGAGCATAAGAGATTTTTCTCAAAAACAATCAAATAAAAATCCCCAAACTTTTGAACGATAGTGTGGCAGTATGCAAATTATGACAATTTGTAATTTTTGGAACCATCTTTTTAACTTGTATTGAACCCAGAACATTCCTTTAACAAAAGGTTAGTGGTGTTTGGTTTTATTGTGTTGGGACAGTGGCAGTGTGGACTAACAGACGCAGGTGCTGGTCGTTGTGTCTGTCGAGAGGCCCAGTTCAGTCAAGGTTGAGCTAATCACTCTGTCGCTGCCTTCTGGCACCGTGATGAGTCATAGAGCCTCTCAAAATCGGACCAATCACAGCACATCGACAGGAGAATCTCTCGCACTTGCTCAGCGACGTGCTGCTGTTTGGCCGCTGTCCAAGGTGCTGAAATCACAAACGGTGAAAGCCAGAACAATGCTGACGTAGACACAGAAAGCTCACCATCGCACATCACATTAACTCAGGTGGAAAATAAGAACCTGTGCTGTGCTTATTTCCAACACAGATGCAAACTAGTTGGATATCAAGTTTGGGGTTAAAGGTAGGCTCACGTATGGCTTATGATAATTAATAATAAAGGTAGATAGTCAGTCAGATTTTCTTGATCTATTTTCCCTTAAGAGAAAAATGTTTTAAAATCTTTTATATGCTCAAAAATATGTTATATAATAAAATTGTGATAAATTAAAAAATACAAGTAAATATTAAAATTAATATTAAAATAAAATACACTACCGTTCAAAATTTAGAGTTTGTAAGATTTTTTATGTTTTTGAAAGAAGCATCGTATGCTCACCAAGGCTGCATTTATCTTATCATATAGACAGTAAAAACAGCAATATTGTGAAATATTATTACAAGTAAAAATAGCTGTTTTCTATTTGAATATATTTTAAACCATAATTTATTCCTGTGATGTCAAAGCTGAATTTTCAGCATCATTACTAAGGTCTTCAGTGTCACATAATCCTTCAGAAATTATTCTGAATTGCTGATTTGATGCTCAGGAAACATTATTTATTATTATTATCAATGTTGGAAACAGTAGTGCTGATTCAAATTTTTGTGGAAACTGATACATTTTTTTCAGGATTCTTTTAAGTGAATAGTTCCCCTAAAACTGATTTTATTTATTTATTTATTATAATTTTTCTAAACCCATTTGCTGTCATTTTTTCTTTGATTAATCTTTTCCATAACTGCCTCAAAAAATAAAAAATAAAGCACAACATTTCACGTTTTCTTAAGACATACAATAGTTTTATGTGGGGAACACACCAAAATGTAAGTAATTTACTAAAAATCTTCCCCTCTGTTTTAAATATTGTATATTTTGAAAACTCTCAAAAATAAATCTCTGTTTTCCACATACATCTAATGCAGGTTTCAAGTGACGGGATGGTGCAAGTAACGACCAAATTTTCCAGCTAAATTATTCCTTTAACGGGGCTCTGCTACAATTTCCAGGACTCTTATGAGACACAAATAAACTTGTGATCTGCCATATGAAATGAATCCTGAAATGTGCAAACAGATGCTAATAGTGTCGAGCTGCAGTGGTCAGTGAACTCTGAAGGACCGTCTCTGACACATGGTTAATGAAGCATGTGTTTTCATGCCTCTGAGATCAGAGGAGCTCATCTAACACACACACACACACGGTCTCTCTCAGCTTCTAGCCCACTCACTATGTAAAATTCAAAGCAGGTGAGCAGAAGGCCCCACAGAAAACGTGTTTACCCAGCCTGTGACGCACATCAGAGCGAGAGAGAGCGAGCAGCATGGTGCTGATGGAATGAGGAGGAGGAGACAAATGGGAATATGGAAAGAGAAAGAGAGAGATGCTGTGAAAGCCAACACACTGATCCATGAAACAGGATACAGAGAGCACAGGTGCTGAGTTACAGTGATAAATTAAACACAGAGTTTCCTGATGCACCTGTCTCTCATTTCCAAAAATATTTACTTTCTTGTTTTCATGTCCCTGTATATCTTGTGCATCTGCATTATAAAAGATTATACTATGGGGCTGTTGAATGCTTGAATCTGATTGGCTGACAAGTGTTCGAAGGTTTGCAATTATTTTCAAGGAGATGCACGGTAAAGTAGTTCCAGGCATTCCCATGTCCCTATCACTTCGCCAAATGATTTCAGTTATTTCAAAGGTCAGCCTAAAACAGCAAAAGAAACAAAACCCACAACGACGCTGACCAAGCAAATAAATAGCCTAAACAATAGGATAAAAGTGACAAATTACTTCCATAAATGTAATTTGCCACAAAATTATGTTTTATTATGTAGCCTACGGAAAGCAGATCTTTTTCCCGTAATCTCTCCCTGGCAAACGCACACATATGGTACGGACACGTGTTGTCAGCACTACTTTGACGATATTATCAGTTAGGCAACTTAAAAGCTACATGACATTTCTCACTAGCGATGTAAAAACGCCACTTTTCTTAAAACAGATGAACAGTTTTGCTACTAGTAGAGACGCTGCTGCCAAATGCTCTTGAGAGATGCACAGACTCGGGTAATTCACACATGCTTATTCTCTCTCTCTAAAACAGCATTAATAACTGCATTAGTCTTCTATCAATGGCTCAAGCCTCCATTACTAGGTCTAAAATGATGTTTTGGAATTAGCAAAGGAAGCGTGCGATGAGAAGCATAACAAATTAGTACACACAGGGCTTAACATCAACTTTTTGCTCACTAGCCATTGTGGCTAGAAGTTGTCCAAAATTACTAGCTACTCAGCATTTTCACTGGCCACAATTCTGTTGTTGGGAAATAACGTTTTATATGACTGTAGTTACTGCATACTAAAATTTATTTAAATCAATTTCCCGGTCATTTTTTTTTTTTTTTGCTGATTTAAAGGCCATTTTTCTAACTGTATTAACATACATTCTAACATAAAAGTATTAAATGTATGCGTCATCTTTCATATCAGATTTTTACATTTTATATTTAATAGGACAATATAGGGCCGTTACCAATCAAATGAAATCAGTATTAACAAAACCTATCTTTCCACTGCAGAAGAAACAGCGGCATTTAGATGCATTTACAAAGACATTTTAATGAAGCTGAAATGTAGCATGAATGCATTTACACTGCAAAATGATAACAGCATAAATAATGTTATGAGCTTGGAGTTTAAAATCAGTTATAAAATGCTCAAACTGATTGAAATTTCAGTCAGATTGAAAGGGGTGGAATAAACCTTTTCATGAACTGAGCAAACAAAAAATTACACCATGTAAACGAGCTGATCTGATTACTTAGAGTGGACGTCCTACCGCGGCGGCAAAATCAAACTGGAGTGCGATGGAGACAAACATATTGATCAGTATTTTAAAAGAACAGAACCTAATTGAACGACTGGATGGTTCTGGTCTTCCAAGGAGGGAGGGGTAGAAAATTGATGCTTCTTAGGGGCCATTCACCTAAATGTGTCTCCTGGCGGAAAACAAAGACTTTTTAAGATGAAAATGACATGAAATTACCATTATAACCAGTAGATGGCAGCAGAGGATCACTCATTAGCTCAGTTGCCATTTCAACTAGTCCTTAGTTTTTTCACGTCTTGCTTTTGGGTTTATTATAAAATGATTATTGTAACACACTTTAGTACCTTTACTGTACTGAAGTATAAAGTATATCAACTGCAGGAAGTCACAAAGTCTCATTTAAAAAATAACTAAGCCCAGACACCAACAACCTAGAAGAGTTAATTATTTAAATACTTAACTAGTTAACTACAAATTAAACAAAGTTAATTATTAATGGTATAACAATTAAATAATAATGCATTCAATATTTTTAGATTTAATATAAAAACTACATTCTTTTAAGTTTTATCTTTAACTGTAGAAGCTGCTAAATACATTCAGCCAATATAGACTTGTTACTCTGAATTTACTCTAAATCACTTAATGCACAGGTTTATTTTTGACATCGGCTTTTCCGATAGTTCGTTCCATCCATTGCTGCAGTTATCGCTGTTAATCATATAGCAATGACTCATGGAACAATTTAGCGAATTCACTCACATTAGTCATTCCTGAAACAGTATACGGTAGTATACAGTATGGTCCTCTCAGACAAGCAAAAAAGCTTTTCTTTAAATTACGAATGGATTATGTACAGAAAGGGCGCTCTCCTTATAGCACAGCTGATTTTGACAGTTGACCGGAAATGACTGAGCTGGCTTATCTAAAACCAGGAAGTAACCGTGCATATAGTCCATTATCCCTTACTTTTCAACCTGAGAGTAAAAAATAAAACCGTACTTTATTTCAACTTATATGTCACAGTGGTGAGTTTGTCGCAATAAAAGAAATCCAACGCAAATCCCTTTTTCAGTGGTCCTACTTTTCAACCCCTGCCCTTCAAACACATAAGAGCATTTTTTTTTACAATCTAATCAATTCTAAATACATAAAGTCCTGCCCTGTTTTATTCTTTTTGAATACCCGTTTCACTTGAAAGTACATTACATTATTAAAGCAAAACAGGTTCTGAATGCCTTAGCGGTTCACTTGGCAGCCATATTTGTTCTGCCTGTTTTATAATAGAGTAGGGTTACAGACTGTTCCAGTCCTGACTGCTCCGTCACAAATGTCGTGCTACTAACGTCAGGACTGATTCAACACAACAACTGTTTCACCCGTGCGGTGCGTCTGCAAGGATTGCTTAACCTCGCTGATGGAATCTCTGGTACTCAAAATAGCTCTAAAACACTTCCCTGGTGTGGGACAAAAGTGTACCAAGAGTCCCATAGTTCCTCAGATGCTTTCTTGAGGGGTCAAGACCTTATACATTTCGTTCTCCTCCAGGGTAGAATGAAGGTGGTTTGTTGAGGACGTCAGGAAACATGTGACTGGTTTTAGAGTCAAACGCATGTTCTGACACGTTTCACTCGAATGAGCACATTCTGTACCTTTGTGGTGACTTCTAAGACAACTACCACTATTACTTTTGCAATAGTTACGGTTTGGGATTTCAACAAACCCTTTATCCTAGGGGTTAAACTTTGTTGATTAACCCATCCTACACCGTTCATGCTACATTCATGAAAGACACCACAAATTATGCCTGTTGTGCTACTACTTTTTTTCATGATCAAATTCATAGCAGCACACCAAAATCCTCTCAGAAACCCTTAGTAATTACCTAGCAACTACCATTCAGTACACCTAGCAACCACAAAGCAACACACACAAAATGATTGTCCATGGCAATCACTCAGAACACCCTAGCAGCATGGCAACTCTCTAGCAACCATATATGATTTTAATTTTTTTCCGAAAACCAGCATAACAACTCCTTGGCAACAACTCAGAACACCCTAGTAACCACATAACACATTTAAAATTACTCAGAGGACCTTAGCAACAGCATAACAACTCCATGGCAACAACTCAGAACACCCTAGTAACCACATAACACACTTAAAATTACTCAGAGGACCTTAGCAACAGCATAACAACTCCATGGCAACAACTCAGAACACCCTAGTAACCACATAACATGCTTAAAATTACTCAGAGGACCTTAGCAATAGCATAACAACTACCTAGCAACCAAAATGCACTTAAAATTATTCAGAAAACCTTAGCAATAGCATAACTCCCTGAAAATGGCTCACTACACCCTAGCAACCACAGTTTTGCACAGGCAAGCAACACTTATTTTTCATTAAATGTGAGAATCAACCTGGCTTTTTTTATTCTGTCTTAGTTCTGGTAGTCTGCTTGTGCTCTTAGGGAAGTGTTGTGTACTTTTGACCTGTCAAAATCACGGAGCAGATCTGCTGGAATTTTAACGTCCCGCGACAGGTTTTGTTCTAGAGAAACATCTCGGCTGCTCTTGTTCTAGTTTTGTGCTCTGCAAGCCCCTCTGTGGTTATAAGCACTGTTCTCCAGGCATTTCCCCAGAGACTGTCAGGATAAATTTAGGAGCGCCTTTGTGAGCCGAGCGAAAAAACATGCTGAGTACACACATACACACACACACACTCACTTTCTACCTCTAAATTTGGAGGACTGCAGTGCAGGGATATTAAAAAGCCTGAATCATTACAGCCTTCAGAGGCCTTGATAAATTACAGACACATCACAGGGCGGATGGGTCAACGGATGGGCAGTAATGAGAGGAATAACAAACTGACTTCAAACTCACTTTTACTTCATTAACAGCCCACTGAAACCACATACAGACTGAGCAGAGACGCGCAGATGCTTTATACCTTGTTAAAGGAATAATTCTGGCATCATTTACTCTCGCTCATGTCAATCTGAACCTGTAGGAGATTGTGGAACATGAAAAGAGATGTTTTGAAGAATGTTCAAGCTGCTCCTTTTTAGGGGTTGCACAGACTTATTGGCTAGTCCACTTTAAAGCTCTGCCATGATGCTTTAAAGGGCACCTATTTACAATATGTAATATAAGTCTCAGGTGTCCCAAGAATGTGTCCATGAAGTTTCAGCTCAAAATACCACAAAGATAATTTATTATATCATTTTGAATATGCCTATTTTGAGTGGAAGCAGAAACAGGCTGTTTTCATGCATGTCTCTTTAAATGCAAGCCCTACAGGCCTATTTTCCAGAATAGGCTGTGCCTTTACAGCTCGTACCTCAGATACTCTGCTAAAAAAACATCTGCTTGGGTTTGATTATCATGTCTATTCTGCTGAAATCATGCATTTTAAACCATATTAGTTCAAACTTCTGATATACGTTTTTCAGAGCGCACACATCCTAAGCATGCACACAGTAAGCAGCATGTGAGTACTAAAAATGTCTTACTCTTTTTGAGTACTCTTTCATGTCTTATTGCGCTTAAACTGTCAAATACACACAAGTTTACATTAAACACACATAAGTTACAAAAACACAATCGGTTATATCTGGGAAAGAAATTGCATGTTTATATTAGATGTAATATACAGTATCTATACTGCCGTCTACGCTGTTAATGTGACCCAAACAATAAAATAAAAACATAAAATCACTCAATGCTCTGAACTGAAAACTTATATAGATTTAATAAAAGGACATTTCTTACTTGAATGCTGCTTTTAAAAGCTCTATTGTGAAGATCAACTTGGCGGATTGTGTGCGGCTCACTCAGGGCGGGGTCTCAGTCAACAGTCATGGGCGGGGCTTGTAAAATGTGATGTCACATTTTACAGATTGTGTGAACCGCTTGTTCTGAGACACTGCTTATGATTTATAGGGATAAAAAAAACGAGGGGTGGATTTTTATCATTATAGGGTGGTTGACGTCAGTGCCAAATCTGCTCTCGCGTGTCTATGAACCAAACACAACATGCCAATTTTTAATATGCAGAAGGGTGAATGACAATTTTGAAAACCATGTGAGCAAATGAGGACAGACTTTTAATTAATGCATGAACTGTTCCTTTATGAAATGCCCTTTTATAACCTTTTAAAGAAGCTGCTTTTATTTAAATCAACCTAAAATGTATGTTGTTTTAAGGTGGTGCTTTAAAATAAAATTTGTTAAGATAAATATAATAATAATGTTATTAAAGCGACAGTACACCCAAAAATACAAAATTCTGTCATCATTTACTCACCCTCAAGTTGTTCCAAACCTGTATGTGTTTCTAACTGTTTCTAACTGTTGAGAAGAACACAAAAGAAGATACTTTGTAGAATGTTTGTAAATAAACAGTTAACGGTAGCCAATGAATTCCCATTAAAAGTCGATGGCTACCATTAACAGGTTTGGAACAAGTAGACAGAATTTTCATTATTGGGTGAACTATCCCTTTAAATGTTTCTACAGTAAGAATATGGGCAACAAATGGACAGCCGTGCAAGCGATGATAAACAAAGCACTGGGCAACACTTCGGCTGTTATATGTGTGTGTATAAATATAGAGATACCAATGCAATGAACAAACCTTTCACACTCTTCTCCCTCACACATGTGCTCGTGATCCTGGCCAGACACACTAACACCTCACCTAAATATACAGCACACAAAAGCACATGGTCAGTAGCGGCGCTTCTATGTTTAGATGGCTCTCCTGATGGAACGTCCTGCGGTGAGCAGGGGAAGGACGTCCCCTCATAGCCCTCGTAATCCTAAACTTTACATGCACCGTTTGTTGCACTCGCACAGCTCCTGTGATTCATAATTCCCGATTCAGCCGCAGGGAAACCCTGACATTTGCCTGGACGCCGGCCATGTTAGCGCTGCCCTTTGACCCGTGTCCTACTAATTTGAAATGATACTTTTTGCACGCTCTGTAGCAGGACATACTCAAACCCTTGTGAAAGAGAAGTGTGCTTAATTGTACTGGATGTGTACTTCAAATCTTAAAAGCATATTTTTTTAAAACTGCACTTGCAGATAATATAACATTAACAAAATAAAAGGCCACTTTTATCATTACATTTCTTGACACACTTAAGTACACTTTTAATAAGTGCATTTTGTAATAAAGTATACATTAATTAATTGCTTTAACAATCTTTTGACATGCTCAAAAGACGCATGCTTGTTTTGATATGCTGACTAACACAAAGCACAAATAAAATACTTGATTTAATTTTAACTGTAGTTAAACTGGTTGGAAACGTTAACCATATTTCAAAGACAATAGATGTAATTATGAAATTACATTTAAAGATGCATTTAAGTCCTACTTAAGTGGGTCAAAAAGCAATCTTATGTTCAACTAACTGCATTAAACCATAATAAATGCTAATTTAATTGCAATTCCTTTATTACATTCAAAGTACATTATTTTAAAGTATACTAGTAACACTTCAATAAGGTCTCATTAGTTAATTAACACTAGTTAATACATTAGTTAACATGAACTAACTATGAGCAATATACATTATACAGCATTAATTAACCTTTGCTAATGTTATATAGGTAATAAAAAAAACGTATTCATTGTTCATTTTAGTTCACACTGCATTAATGTTAACATACAGTAGGCTACGTTTGATTTTAAAAATGAATTACTAAGAAATTAAGATAACTAAGATTAATGAATGCTGTAGGCTATAAGTTTCAGGTTAACTAATGTAGTTAACTAATGTTAGCAAATGAAACCTTCTTGTAAAGTGCTACCAGTGACTTCAGTCTACAAGCACTCTCAAAAACTCCCATTATAATCAATGAAGCTGTTTACATTGTGAAACGAATCTCTTACTTACATCTGCACTTTTCTGATGAGAGAATTCGCCAGAGAGCAGAATTCAGGGAGAGCGACCAATGAACAAAACACCAGCATTTCAGCGATGACTCATCTGGACGCCTCTGATTGGCCACTGCATTCATCAACCCAACAGAATCGTGTGTGATGTGATCGCGCTGTAAAAACACGTTTCGCCAACCAAAGCGGGAACGTAGATTTGAATTTAGATTCTAATGATGTGCCGCATTGAACGTTCTAATCACACCAGTGTGATCGTATTAAATACATATGTAAACGGTATTATTCGGGTATTTTTGTCTTTTAGAAACTGCATTCAAAATCCACTTGGCTCGAAAATCTGAGGGGGCACTTGCCCTCTGGTAATAAGTGCTCTTTTTTTGTATGCTAAAAGTGTACTTCATTTTCACAAGGAAACCCAAGGACCGTGTGTGCTTGGCGTACATTTGAAGCGTGCAACGTCTTAACACGGTCTAAATCACATTAAAAGATTATATTACTCAGGTACACACTTGGTACTTTCTAACCTTGAGCTTAAGAAACTGAAAGATGTTAAATAACTGTGTAGCTGCTGAAAGGCCTGGAGACATTATGAAATCAAATCACACATTGTAAATTCTTGCAAAAAAAAAAATAAGTGACCTTACCTTGGTAACCAGATGGTAAAACTAAGTAAAACCAAAGACCTGAATGATTGCCATATTCATATACTATGTTAATAATGGAATATTGTTAATTATGTTTAACAATAATTTAAAAATTTTATTTTTAAAAAATTGTGTTACGTGTTTAAAACGGCATTTTGATGAGTTTGCAAACGATATTAAAATGAACAGCTAAAATATGATCACAATAAAAAAAAAATTACGGAGGTGTGGGATTCTGTCCTCTAAGTGTGTGAGTAGGTAGCTGAGCAGACAAACACACACACACACACAGAAGAGCCTCCGAGAGCATCTGGCTCTCTTATGTAAGCGCTGCAGCTCTGTTTATGTCGATCTCTCTCTCTGTTCCCATCAAGCACGTGTTGCTCTGGGCCTGCGGGAACAGTGCAGCGCTGCCACCTGCTGGACAAACGCAGTATGGTGTTTTAGCTATATTATACAGATCAGCGACGTAAACAGTACGAAATATGCAGTGTTGGGGGTAACGCATTACAAGTAACGCGAGTTACGTAATCAGATTACTTTTTCAAGTAACTAGTAAAGTAACGCATTACTTTTTAATTTACAAGAGAATATCGGAGTTACTTTTTCAAATAAGAAAATGTCTATTGTTCAATTTTATAAATGATTAATTTATAAATGTTTTAACTAGGCCGACATTTAAAACATGAATTAAATAAACAGTTAGAAATTTTTCCGTTCATTTGCCCATTTAAAAACAAATTTATTTCCATTTTGTTTTCTATTTTTTATGGTATGACTCCTAGTCCTCCATATGAATATATACTGACAATATATTCTATATTGTCAGTATATTGAATACTGACAATACAGAAAAGTCTATGAAATAATTACCAATATTAATATAATTATTACCAAAAATAGATTTTAAACATTTAATTTACTTTATATATTTACTTATTTATTTTAATTACAAATGAGAAAACCTGGATTATCTAGTTTAGTTGAAAATTAACTAATTTTCAACTTCAAAAATTGAGTTTAATATTTCCCCGAACATATTGAGACATTTAATTTGGGACATGAAATTAAAGTAATGCGTAACAGGAAAGACTACAGAAATGGTTTGAATGGATCATTAAAAAGACAAACCTTTTTGTGAATGAGACATCACAACGTGAACATGTGAACGCAGAGAATAAAATCAATACAGAAGGTGCATTCCCCATGAAATTGTGTTTAATAGAGTTTAAAAATAAGGCTATGATGCAGTTTTAGCAAACTTTTGACAAGAAAAACACAGTAATGACAAGCTGTGGCACACACACAGCCAGTCCAGTAAGATTTAAGGGAAATAGCGACAACACACACACTCACATCCAAACGCGGTAATATTTCTTAATCGTCTCCACACACACTCGCACATATACACACAACCACCCAAAAAGGTGGCGATAAACAAAGTTGAACGAACAAACTGCAGTGTACTTTAAAAAAAAACATGCATAGCTTAATACAATAAACGTGTATTTCCGAATGACCCACGGAGGTTATGCGGTCTAATACGGTCAACATTATTAGTCAGTTCCTTCAACATGAAAACATCGCTTCTTAAAGGTGTCTGATGTAAAACAAAACAATATCGTCCTTGTTCACAAACATGTAAAAAGTTACATTCTGATCCGCAACGTTCCTTGTGAAAATAAATACTTGGAATGGCAACGACAATGATATAAAGATTCCCTTTATGTGTCAGAATTGAAAAAAAACAGACCGAATGCGCCCAAACCCGACCCATTTGCACATAAAAAGTCAAATATCATGTTGCATTGGTTTCAACAGACATCTACAATAAAAGTGTCGTACGGACCAGATACAAAAAGAGCGCAAATCTCTGATTAGAATTAGAAAACTCAACACACTCGAACCCAAACCTGGGACATACAGTACAGACAAAACCGACATTAATTATCTGAGATGCTTAGTGCTGAAGCAAACAAAACGAAATCTGACACAATACAAATCATTTATTATACAATCCCTGTCAATTTTTTTTAACTAACATTATTTTGTCCGTTTCTGTCCATTCAAGAGAATCACAGAACAGCGGAAAGCCTTGGCAATGCAAAATATTCGACAACTAGGCTGTTTAGTGTTTGTTATTTGTTCTACGTTTCATCCTTTGGTAAAAGGGCGGATCTTCTCAACTGCTATAAACACTACCGCATGTTGTTCTTTCCAGAAATGAGGTATGTCTACTGTACGTTCGGTACTGTCTTTAAAGTGCCAGCAAGCTCTAGCGTGAGGGAAGCCTGAATTACTAGAGCTCCGGGGCTCCGCATAGGAATGATACAGGCAGGGTTGCCAGGTTTTCACAAGAAAACTCACCCAATCGCTACTCAAAACTAGACCTATCGCGTTTCGAGGGGGTCCCCAGTTAATAATCGCATTCAGGGGATAAATATCATGTTATTGGAGTCGCTTAAACCCGCGGACATGAAAAACAACCCGCGGAAACAGTGTCAAAGTAGCCCAATTCCGCGGGAAAACCGCGGATTTGGCAACACTACAGGACTCATGCAAGCGCCAAATACACGCGTACAGACGCACAACACCATGCCGTAAGGTGCCGAGACACCGCTCACCAGATCTACGCAGTACAGATAGCAAAAATAGCTCTCTGAGTTTCTATATACATGAACTACACGATGCTACCACTGCCATAGTGCACAGAGAAACCTCCGATCAGTTCTGTGAAGAACAAAAACACAAAAATCATCTCAAGCAGCTTACATAAAGAAAAAACATTTCCCTAAAGTAATGTTGTAATGTAAACGGGTAAAGGAGTAGTTCACCCAAAAATGAAAATTTGCTCAAAATGTACTCATCCATGATGTAGATTAGTTTGTTTCTTCATCAGAACAGATTTGGAGACTTTCAGCATTACATCACTCGCTCACCAATGGATCCTCTGCAGTGAATGGGTGCCGTCAGAATGAGAGTCCAAACAGCTGATAAAAACACAACAATAATGTAATCCACACCACTCCAGTCCATCAGTTAATGTCTTGTGAAGCTGCAACGTCAAACTGTTGCTTCTGACCAAAATACGGGCCCATAATCCATGATAACACTTTGAAGACAACTTTTTCCATTGAAAAAAAAAAAACAATATTTTGGATATTATGGATGGATATTAGGTCTTGTATTTTGACCAGAAGCAATGGTTTAAAGTTTTATCAGCTGTTTGGACTCTCATTCTGACGGCACCCATTCACTGCAGAGGATCCATTGGTGAACAAGTGATGCAATGATAAATTTCACCAAATCTGTTCTGATGAAGAGAAAAACTCATCTACATCTTGGATGGCCTGAAGAGGAGTACATTTTCAGCAAATCTTCATTTATTTCTTTAAAACCTTTAGCACAGGATTTTCATATAATTGCAATATAGTTGTGGACGGCTTCAAGTCAATGTTTTGTTCCTTCATTTCAACACAGATCTATTTTCTGTCAATGCCAGATTCATATATAACAGTAAAATTAAATAAACATCTAAGCACAAATATTAGAACTCATTGTGGTGTAGGTATTAAAAACAACACTATTAATAATAATAATAATACTATCTGCATTAATAAGAAAAGTAGTATGTTGTAAAATAATAAGCCCATGTGGGTTGACCTAGAGTTCTTGGTTGAACCTGCAGCAGTGATTTATCAGTCACTGTCTAAAGCAACCTGCCAGACTATAACATAACTGCGCTCAGGTTTGGCAGGAGCCGACTGCAGCTTCAAAGTGGGTTCAGCTGATTCATCATCTTCATCTCGACCCAAACCACCATCCTCATCACCTGAGAGAGGAAAAAGAGAGGCGCTATTATAACGTCCTGTCAGTAGACTATGTAGTTTCACTTTAAAAACTGGAGAAATAAATTAATGTTTTCAAAAGGTATGTCTGCAATATTATTGGTTAATATTATTTTCCCTCATACATGCAACCTTAAATACATCAGCAGAAAAGTCTATTAAAAGCTTTGATTAAAGATACTGACAACAAGCATTCGTCCCATTAGAATAATCTGCATTCATTTTGCACATGAATCGTGAACGCTGACAAATATTAAGAACAGAAATGGTGTTCATTTTGATGTCTTGTCGTCTGTCTATTTTTTCATCCACTTCTATGAAAACCCATTCAGTTTTAATTTAGTTTTTAGTGATTATTTTCCACCATATTTCTGAATATGGATATTTAAACACTGAACATTACCTATGTAAATCTCTACATTGGATTCAAATGCAAACCTACAGATGTTAAAAAAAAATCTAGTTTCATACACAATGTAAATTAACTGCCCTATATTCCATTAACAGCCTTTTTTACTTTCAGACAAGTTCACAATGACACACCACCGTTCAAAAGTTTTCAAAATATTTTTTCAAAGAAAATAAATTAATACTAGTATTTAGCAAAGATTGTTCAAAAATGACAGTAAAGACATTTATAATGTTACAAAAGATTTCTATTTCAAATAAATGCTGTTTTTTAAGCTTTCTATTCAACAAATAATCCTGAGAAAAAAAACGAAAAAAAAAACCATGCATTCAACAAAAACATCAAGGAACACAACTGTTTTCAACAATAATAAGAATAAATGTTTAGGGCTGCAAAACGATTAATTGCATTCAAAATAAAAGTTTATGTTTACATACTATGTGTGTGTACTGCGTATATTTATTATGTATATATACACACAGGTGCATCTCAATAAATTAGAATGTCGTGGAAAAGTTAATTTATTTCAGTAATTCAACTCAAATTGTGAAACTCGTGTATTAAATAAGTTCAATGCACACAGACTGAAGTAGTTTAAGTCTTTGGTTCTTTCTTTTGTGATGATTTTGGCTCACATTTAACAAAAACCCACCAACTCACTATCTCAACAAATTAGAATACTCCATAAGACCAATAAAAAAAAACATTTTTAATGAATTGTTGGCCTTCTGGAAAGTATGTTAATTTACTGTACATGTACTCAATACTTAGTAGGGGCTCCTTTTGCTTTAATTACTGCCCCAATTCGGCGTGGCATGGAGGTGATCAGTTTGTGGCACTACTGAGGTGGTATGGAAGCCCAGGTTTCTTTGACAGTGGCCTTCAGCTCATCTGCATTTTTTGGTCTCTTGTTCCTCATTTTCCTCTTGACAATACCCCATAGATTCTCTATGGGGTTCAGGTCTGGTGAGTTTGCTGGCCAGTAAAGCACACCAACACCATGGTCATTTAACCAACTTTTGGTGCTTTTGGCAGTGTGAGCAGGTGCCAAATCCTGCTGGAAAATGAAATCAGCATCTTCAAAAAGCTGGTCAGCAGAAGGAAGCATGAAGTGCTCCAAAATTTATTGGTAAACGGGTGCAGTGACGTTGGTTTTCTGTATGTGTGTGTATTTATATATACACATAATAAATATACACGGTACACACACATAGTATGTAAACAAACTTTTATTTTGAATGCGATTAATCGTTTTGCAGCCCTAGAAATGTTTCTTAAGCAGCAAATCAGTATATTTTTATGATTTCTGAAGGATCATGTGATGCTGAAGACTGGAGTAATGACGCTGAAAATCCAGCTTTGCATCACAGGAATAAATTACATTTCAGCATATATTAAAATAGAAAATAGTTATTTTAAATTGTAATAATATTTCACAATATTCATTTTTACTGTCATTTTGAATATGAATGTGACAGGAGCCCTTTATGAATGAACTGCAGAATGTGCACAATTACATGTTTACATTATGAAACATGCAGAAATGCCATCTGCTGGAGACATGTCTTACTGAAGCTCTTACCGATCCTAAAGTCGATGTATCCCTCTCCTCCGCTCATGATGAGCATACTCTTGCCGTCTGGGGCTGAAGAGTCGGAGTTCTCAGTCGTACCTTCAGCTCCGGGCACAATAACCTGACCTGAAGCACATCGTTTACACGTTAGCACAGATTTGCACTCCACCAGCCATTATATCAAACACCACCGCTTTAAAACAATATGCTCAACACATTCTGTAGGAGCCAGTGTATGAGTAACCACACAGTTGCTGGTCCCCATTGACCTCTAAAGTATCAGGTTTGGACAACTTACAAAATCATGCTCTAAACCAGACCTTTCGTGAAGCTGACTTCATCAATCATGAGGCCTCCCCATCAGTCTCTATAATCAATACTGAGGCATTGTGTTACTATGTCTTACCTGGAACAGTAGCGAAGAATTTAACGGCGTCTCTGTGGCCGTGGAAGCAGAGCTGAGCGTGTGCCATGGAGCTGTAGGGTACATACGAACCCGTCACTGCACCATCCACAGTGTCATCGCCGTACACTCGCACCGCCCCACCTGGACGACAGGCGATCGCTCCTACAGTCTTATGAGCTGCTGGGGAAACAAAAAGATGCTTAACCATAAGTGTGAGTGTCTAAAGCGTTTAATAGAGCACCAAAGACACAGTATCTCGCAGAGCAAATGCCTGTCAAATTCAATTGCGAAATTACTGGGAGACACTCATTAATATTAAAGCATTAAAGCAAATTTTGGCTAGATGCAGATTCACTGTTGATCAGCCCAGAAAGATGGAAAAACAGTCAAGAGAGTGGAAGATCTGAGAGGAATTAAGAACTTGTAGATGAAATATTGAACAAAGCTGAGCAAGATGCAGCAAAGAAGCAAAGCAAGACAGGTTTGTCTCAGAATTAGCCTGCTGTCAACAGTGTTTCCCACTCACCCCTCTGACCTAGATATCCACACTGACCTACAGCTACAGGAGACAAGAAAGACAAGAAAAAGGAAAACAGGAGGGGAAAAACAGAGAGAAGTGGCCAAAGAGACTGAAACTAATGCTGCCTTCTACATCAAATACTGATGTACGCGTGTTTGCGTGTGTGATATTGGCTTACAGTCTGATAAAGGGATGGAGATGATGACACCATTTCCTGTTCCCACCCACAGCCGGTTACAGGAAACCATCAGAGCCGTGATCCTCACAAAAGAGAAGCCCAGTTTTCCCGTTCCTGTTAAAGACACGAGCAAGTGCATTCAATTGTTTATTTATTCAAAAGCGTAATATAAAAGAGCTCAAATCTTATTTCTTGTATTTTGCCAACATACACCAACATTCAAAGGTTTGGGCTCAGTAACACTTTTTTTTTTTTTTTTTTTAAGAAATTAATACTTTGATTTAGCGAGGATACATTAATTTGATAAAAAGTGACAGCAAAGGCATTTATAATGTAACAAAAGATTTATATTTCAAACAAATGCTGTTCTTTTAACTTTCTATTCATCAAAGATTCCTGAAAGGTTTCCAAAAAAAAAAAAATCAGTTTTCAAAATTGGTAATAATAATAATAGATGTTTCCTGAGCAGCAAATCAGCATATTAGAATGATTTCTGAAGGATCATGTGACACTGAAGACTGGAGTAATGATGCTGAAAATTCAGCTTTGCCATCACAGGAATACATTACATTTTAACATATATTAAAATAGAAATAGACAGTTATGTTCAAATTGTAATAATGTTTCACAATATTTATGTTTTTTTATCATATAAATGCAGACAAAAATATATTTTAAAATCTTACTGACCCCAAAATCTTGTACAGAAGGAAGTATGTGACATAAGGGTGAACAAATGATGACATTTTTTTTGTAAACTAACCATCTAAATTGCACAACTTCCCTCTCAGAGCTGTGCAATTATAGAGAATTTACTCTTCTGGATAATATAATATAATAATATCATATCATATATCATATGAGAGGTTGTCCCCATGAACCTAAAACCATATATTCACAGTATTCTCACCTAACATTTTGCTGACATAAGGTTCAATGTCCACGTCCTGGAGATGCTGGAAGGTGTGAGCGTGGAAGAGGCGGAGGGTGGAGTCTAGCCGGATGGACACCCAGATACCGTCACCCACCCAGGCCAGCTGACGCACCTGACTCTCCTTACGCGGGTGGGCGTCAAAAGACTTCTGTTTCACACAGAGAAAAATCACAACACACTGTAAAGGATCCCGCTTAAGCAATTCCATCAAATTCTATCTAATACGGCATGCAACACATTTCTCAAAATGCAAAAACTAATACAGTGAAGACTAAGACATAATTATGAACCTCTATTTTCATTGCTTTGGGCTGAATCACATAGATCTTGTTTCTGTAGCCGCACCACACTTTATCGTGCACGACGGTCATGCAGCGGATTGAGTGATGCGGCCGGCCGAGGTCCAAGAGGTGGTAGTTGGTTAAATCCCACTGGCTGTCTGTAAAAGCAGAACGAGGATGGTTTTAACAATTAAAGTCAAACTGAGCGGAGTATCTGAATTATTAGTGAACTGACAGTGTCTTACCAAGACCTCTGTGAAAGATGGCCAGTGTACCGTCAGCCAGAGCCACCAAAACACGGCCTTTCACATGTCTGTGTAGAGAAATAATAGTAAAGATCACTAGAACTCATGTTTGCTGCAGTGGTTTCTTTTGATTTCAACGAAATATTGAATGAAAGTGCTACTGAATAAAAGCATAGCTACTTTAACAAGTTACTTTATCATATGGCCGCATAAACTGAAATATTTCAAAAGTTACACTGTATTCTTGAGTTTCAACTTACACAATGTTCAAGATGGAATCCTTCAGCTTGACAGCATGAAGACACTTCCTCCATCGAGCGACAGATGAGTGCACATATAAACTACATGAAAGACATTTGCCAATGAGAAAAGTTAAACTCTCAGATTGCAAAACACTGATTTTGGCAGTTTGTATAGAAGACCTTTCCGTTTTTCTTTGTGTATTTGACAATAATCAAAAAGATCTGGAGATGAAGTTCACGTAGAGTTCCTTCATATAGTGAGACGACAGATGCTGAAAACACCATGAGCGTCACGCATGCTCGAGGATGTGTAGTAAATGAAACCAGCTGCTCATTCTCACAGAGACACACAGAACAGGCAGACTGCATATTTAAAATGAAGTCACAGATGCAAGTTCATATTGCAATTAAAATTGTATTAACTGTGCGGCTCTACTTTTAATTAGTCAGATTCTGTGACATTCTGAGTTGTACAGTATCATTCCGTCAGCGTTTTCTGCATCATGGAAATCAAAGGGCCCTGTTTGACTTACCACAAATTTCAAGTTGACAAAAATACTCCAGGAAACAGGTTGTCAAACTGAGATCGAAAGACAGTATGGCAAATAGAAAAAAAACATACTACTATCCCTGACAGACCTATTTCCTTTCATAAATTATGGTGTTTAACAAAGTCTGTTGTGGCCAGATGCAGTTATATTTGTGTATTTGTGTGTGTGTATCTCACCAGCCGTTCTGAGCCCCCAGCCACATGGTGGGCAGCACGCTGCTCATCCGCTGGATCTCTTCTTTCGCCAGATTCGTCTTTCCACCTGCTGAGGCCGTATCGTCCCTGTCCTGATTGGACTCCCTGACAAGGAACCCAACACCAAGGATGAGTTCCCATCCACATCTGGATATAAATCAGCAGTGATAAAGATACTGTGCCCGGCTCACCTCTGGTTATCGTTGCCTGTTGAAGGCCCAGAAGACTCTGTTCCCAGTGGGTCTGTAAACACGTGCTCCGTGTAGATTCCTGGCTGGCTGGTGTCCTGTCCCGGGCTCTCCTGCTCTTCCTCAGTGGCCTCCATAGCTTCCTCTGCTGCAGGGAGCCCATCTTCACTGGGAGCTCTGGAGAGATCTACAACAAGAGAGACTTCTGTCACGTTTACTTTTAACCCTATAGAGCCTGCTGTATCATATTTAATAATTAAAAAATTCCGCTTTAAATTCTCGAGGTCGTCAAAGCAGGATTGATTCTGATTGGCTGTCAATGTTTTTATCGTTCATCAGCTGGAAAAAATCGTTCTGAAAATGATTCCAACGATATCGTTTCTCTGTGCCTTTAACGTTATAGTTGTGGTGTGGACTCTGCTATTCTTTAATATTGAGAACGATTTTTAGAACTATATCTTTATCGTTATAGTTATCGTCCTTGGTGTGAACGGGGCTTTATCCTGAATAAAACAACTTAATAGCCAGTGTTCTCGATAAATGTAAGTTTTTAATACTGTTTCATGTCACTGGAAAACTTTTGGGGATCGTCTTTAGTGAGAATGCCGGCAAAAAGCATGAAAAAAGCTACAGAGAAGAAAGATGGCGCGGCTCTCCAGGAGGCTGAAAAGAGCGATGAAGCTGGATTAGCGGTGCAAGTTAGCACTGATTTTAAAAAAAAAAGTGAAAGTGACGCGACATGTGGCCAAGTATGGTGACCCATACTAGGAATTAGTGCTCTGCATTTATCCCATCCTTAGTGCACACACACAGCAGTGAACACACACACACTGTGAACACACACCCGGAGCAGTGGGCAGCCATTTTTTGCTGCGGCGCCCGGGGAGCAGTTGGGGGTTCGGTGCCTTGCTCAAGGGCACCTCAGTCGTGGTATTGAAGGTGGGAGAGAGCGCTGCACATTCACTCCCCCCACCTACAATCCCTGCCGGTACGAGATTCGAACCCGCAACCTTTGGGTTACGAGTCCGACTCTCTAACCATTAGGCCACGACTTCCCATTTAAGCCCTGAAACTAGTAAAGTTGTGGAATCTCTGATGGCTAACATCGCAAGGATGATGGACTCTAAACTAGAGCTGATTCTCGAGAAAATTCAGGATGTTTCAAAAGCAGGAAGTACAGCGTACTAACAACCGAGTGGAAGAAGCGGAGCAAAGAATCCTAGTTCTTGAGAATGTGGCCACTGGGGTGAAGGGTCGAGTTGCGCAGATTGAAAAGGTGCTCGCTTCGCTAACGGAGCGATCGGATGATCAGGAAAACAGAGGACGTCGTCGTAACTTGAGGATCATCGGCCTTCCGGAAAAGACAGAGGGTCTGGCTGCGTTTGGAAAAATGGATTGGGGTCTTCTGACTCCTCTGATGGTTACCCCCTTCTATCTTGGTTTTGGGTTACTCATCATTTTTTTGTTTTTGTTTCTTTGGTATGCATGCTTGTATTTGAATGTTTGTAGTTTTGTATATATTTGTGTTCAGATGAAGACCACAGAAGTTTATACTAAGGTTATTTTTTTTTATAAAAAAATAACGACTTTATTCAGCAATTCGTCTCCTCCGCATCACCCTGTAGCGCCATTTTGGAGAGCATCCGCTGGACGTAAACAGCGTATGCTGTTCTGTGTCAGCTGCGTCACGCCGGATCTGTTTCCTACGTTATTGTGATTTGATCTGAACGAAAACAACGTACCCGTGTGACGCAGCTGACACAGAACAGCATACGCCGTTTACGAGATGTCCTTGCTACGTCTCTGGACTTGGGAACATTTCAGTTGCATTGCCGTCTATACAGGGTCAGACAGCTCTCAGATTCCATCAAAAATATATTAATTTGTGTTCTGAAGATGAACAAAGGTCTTATGGGTTTGAAACGACATGAGGATGAGTAATTAATGACAGAATTTTCATTTTTGGTTGAACTAACCCTTTAAGTATTATAAAAGTTGACCAAACTGGGTTCATTCATGGACGCTACTCAAGTGACAATAATTCAGTTATCGCAATATTAAAATCTTAATAGTATGATTTTTTTCTTTAGATGCTGAAAAAGCATTTGATCGGGTTGAGTGGGAGTTTTGTTTTATACACAATTTTTTTGAGGTGGGGGATACTTTTATTCAATGGGTTAAGATTATGTATGATAGTCCAGTAGCAGCAGTTATTACAAACGGTAGGCGTTCTGAGAGTTTTAACTTAGGAAGGGGCACTAGGCAAAAAATCATAAGGCTATTGTAAGAATAAATGAAACTAGTTTTTATGCTTTTAAATAATTAGACATGCTAAAACAGAATTTGGTAACAATAAAACGTAAGGTTGGGCCCTAAACATGTACTTTTTGTTAAACTTTTAATAAATTGAAGTTAAATTGTTTAAGTTTCATTATTGTAATTAATTAGACATGCTTTTTGATTAATAAAATTGAATTTAACCATTAAAAAGGAGTCCAGAAAAAAAAACGGTCGTAATGCTGCTCGTAAGAGTATTTAATTAAATGGATCTCTGATAAACCGCCGACAGTGTCGGAGTGGCATAAAGTAATATTTGATTTTCTTTAATTGGAATATGTTACCTACTGGTCAAAAGGGAAAATGGATGCGTTTTATAAGATATGGACTCCTTTCTTTAAGTATGTAGGTCCCAGGATTTCACATACCTTTTTGCAAAACCTTGGCTTTCTGACTATTATTTAACCGATCAGAAGTTAAACTTCAAACAGCTCATCCAAACAAAATTCAGAGTCTGGACTATTGCTTCTATGAAGAGTTGTCAAAATTACATGACCTCACTGATCTTTAAGAGAGTTCTTACCACTTCCTCTGGCTGGACTCTGTTCTGCTGACTGCTCGTTGGCCCCTGTGCTGCCCGTCTGAGATCCTGTGCTGGACTCTTCAACACTGCAGCCCACCGCTGACACGTCACTCAACGCACCCTCACTGCCCTGAGAGCTGCTGCTGGCCAATAAAGCGTCTGGCCCCGCCTCCAGGTCCTGAGGAATCTCCTCCCCTGCAGGATAGTCTGTCTCCAAGACTCCTGGAAATCACAATAAAATACATAAACAACATTACTGGGATTATTTACATTTAATGCCATTGTCATTAGTTTCCTAAAAGTGAATTGCATTAATGATGTGAAGTATTTCTCCACTCCCATTTCCATTTGATACAAAGACGCCCAATCGCAACGTGTGACAACAAAGGCAAGTGTACATTTATAGAGGCTATTGGATTTGCCACATCAAACATTGACTATACTGCCTTTCAAATGTCTGAAAAATTGCACGCAACAAAACATCTGCGCTCACTTACAGAAATTCAGCTTGATCATTTCAATTTCAAGTGAAACAAAAATATTGTGTTCTAAGTTTCTCTGGTGTCTCAGTCGAAAGCGCTATCTAGTGCCATTTGTCACAGAATCATTAACAATGATCTACAATGAACATGTTCCAAATTAAATATTAAACAACAGGTTCTTAGATTATCTAGTGATTTTTCTAGAAATTTTGAAGTGGGTTTCAGTACAATGTGCGGCTGCACAATTAATTTTCTGGGGAACACAACATGTACCAGGTTTACTTTATTTCCACATTTACATAACGTACAATGTTTTTCTTGAGGCAAGGTTACAGTATTTCACCAGATATTGAAATGAGAAATGTTTATAAACCTGTGGTCAACTAAACATTATTTTACTTTTTACTTTTATTTTGCAGTTTTCTGCCAGAAAGAGGATTTAAATGCTGGGAAGTAAAGAAATAAAGAAACAAAAATATTAGCATTGTAATTTTACTATTGTAGTAAATGAAATTATTAATATAATTGATATTATTTTTTTCAGTACAATTAATTACAATAGTATTATAAAAGTTTTAATTAGTCTTTTACAGTTACAATAAAAAAACTTTTTTTTTTATTTATTGGTTTCCTAAAATGTGTGAATGTAATATGGACTGAGACACTATCACAACTAAAATGAGTTTTGAGCCATATTTCAACAAACAGTCAATGCAAAGAGACTTTTACTCCATTAAGTTTGGACACGTTTTAAAGGGGTCATATGATGCGATTTCAAGTTTTCCTTTCTCTTTGGAGTCTTAGCAGCATCAATATAAAGATGTTTTCATGAAATGTTTATCATAACGCAGCTCAAATCACAATCAGAATGTATGACAAAATCACAATAGAATTTTTTGGCCAAATCACAGTTCTAAAGATATCAATAATCTGTAATAACTGCATTTTGTATTAGTTTATCGAGATGTAATGATAAACTATTTATGCCCATGACTGAAAGAAACATGACAAAGATGAAGTGATAGATTACTGTTACGAGGGGTGTAGATTTCTGACCTGGTACGCTGGCGATGCACAGCACACATGAATTACAGACGTAGAAACTGTCGAGCAGGTCGTCGGGCCGCGTCACATCCATGATCATCACCTTTGTGGAGGAGTGTGTGCTCGTACAGATCCAAACGCGACTGGACATCTCCACATGCACTGTCTGCTCCCGCTCCTGCTCCTGTCAACACACACAATCACTGCATGAAGAACCAACACCGTCAATGCTGCCTATGAATGTTGTGTCTTTATGTGGGTCTGATCCATTTTTATACATCACAATGACTCTCATGAGAATCCAAGCCTAGTTGAAACGACCACTTTTTTAGCTTTTTATTTTGTGAAAGTCCACTTACAATGTTAGTCAAGATTTCTTACATCAAACCAGTCTTTTATGACAATTTTGCACACTCTCTCTGATTTATAGGTCTGTGCCATTGTGCCTTTCATGGCTTCTTTTAAATACTGAACAGGGTATGTAAATGTGGTTGGTCATATGCTAATGAGTTCATACATATGACTACTGTGTTCAAATATGACTACTTTCTACATCAGCTCTTTTACTTCAAACAAGTCCATGTTTTCCACAATATGACTATGGAAATCTTTTACCTTCGGTTCCTGCTCCAGCTGATCTAGGCTGCTCTGGGAGTCTTTCCTCTGTTTGGAGGCGTCGGTCTCCACCGCAGACTCTTCTCCAGAAACACCAGAGCTTCCCTCACATGAGCGTCCACCTGACAGGTTCACTCCAGCTGCACACAGGAGCTGCAGAATCAGCAGAAATATTAGAGGCTGAAAACAGCCTGAATTCATATTGGTGAGACTTCATAAACCTATTTGGTATTTTCTTAAACAGAACTACTGAAGTATGGCAACAAAACAGTTTATTTCAATTATGATTTTAATTTATTCATCTTTCTTCACCTTCATAGAAGCATCTTTCTGCTCCAGTGGCCTGAGACACACAGGAACAGGAAGGTTTATTTTGTTCTCTGCATGGCCACCATTAGCAACCTAAAAAGAACAGGATAACAGTACAATTATAGATGATTTTTATTAAAAGTAGAAAATGTGGAATTAATAAAATATAATGTTGCAATGTTACAAATAGTTCTTAAGTGCAAGATAATAGTACAATTTGAAAATATGGAATATATAAAATAAAAAGTAACAATATAAAAATAAAACAAACAACAAAGTAAAGTCAAATAAAACAAAAATAAAATCTTACACTGTTTTTCAAATAGTATAGATTACAGTACAATTATAGATATTTTACAAAAAAGATCAGTAGAAAATGTCGAATAAATTAAAGTAAAACAAACAAAAAAGTAAAAACAAAAACAAAAATAAATAAAATGTTACAGGACAATTAGAGATATTTTACAAAAATGTAAGTAGAAAATGTGTTAACAATAAAACAATAAATTAAAAGGTATATGGTTCTTGTTTTGTAAGCCAGAAAAACTGGCCTACTTTCTTGGACAATTAGTTTGAGAACAGAGCTCAAGCTGAACATAAAAAAAGATGGTCTAATCAGGTACTGAAGAAAAAACACCAAACAGTAGCACTGTGATTTGCTTAGCTGCCTGCTGTACTAATAAATATATTATAATACTGAACCTATAAAATAAAATAAAATGAAATTTTTTATATTATGTATAATCATATGCACATAACAGCATTGTGACTTGCTTGGCTGCTGTACTAATAAATATAATTCTGGATAAAAAATTAATTTAAATAAAATAAACGGTAAAATAAAATAAAATATTGTATTGTATTGTATTGTATTGTGTTGTATTGTATTGTATTGCCTTGTATTTTCCAGGGAGACTCCAGCCATGTGCTGTAACCCTGCCGTCCTCCTTCTGCACATGGGCTTTCACATGCTCGTATTGAGCGCGCTTCTGCTCCCGGCGGGACAGAGAACCATTCGAGTCCACCCTGATGGAAAAATTCAAGAAAAAAGTGAAGACGCATGATGAATTATGTAATGCTAATTAACACTTTGGTGTGCTGTGTGACGCCAGACAAGAATATCTTCATATTCTGGATTTACATGGATTTCAACTGGTGGGTCTTGATACCAAAACACTGTATGTGAATATACAAAGCTAAATGCATAATATAAAATGCAACTAGTTATATAATACTTGACACAAATACATGCATTTCATGTAAATATTCATCAGTTTCAAGTTCTGATTTTAGGAACATTTTGGTTTCACTACATCTTTGTTGCTGTATTGGTTTGCCAATAATGCACATACAAAAAATTGCATCCTGAATTTTATTTTACTTAAAAACTTAATACGTTTGACAAGGTTAAATAGAGGAGTTACTCTTCTTTGAGGAAGTCGAACGCTTTGGACTTTTCTCTTGGGAACTGGGAGAAGGTGTTGCTCTTTTTCATGATGCTGGGTGGGTTGTACTTGACGTTGGACGGTAAACCTCTCGCTGTGTTGCTGGACGCTGAGGAACTGAACAGGCGACTGAAGCTGAAACAGGACATAGAGACAGGTGTGAAGAGCCCGAGCTCACATTTGTGATCTGTGTGACTAGCAGTTGAGATGAGGTCTTACAATTGCCTGATGCTTGACCTCTTCTTCTCTGCAACTTCAGAGTTTTCCCTTGAAGCTCTGTGGAAAAACAAGACACATCACTGTAGGAGAGCCGAGAGCAAGCAGACAGTCTCTGTGTGGCGGCGTGGGGTTTTTGTTCAAGAGCCAGAAAAACTGCCCTACTTTCTTGGACAATTAGTTTGAGAACAGAGCTCAAGCTGAGCGTAAAAAAGCACTGAAGACAGCAGAAATAAACAAACAGTAACATCGTCATTAAAAATGTGATTTGCTTGGCTGCTGCACTAACAATTATATTGTAATTCTAGACCTATTAATAAAATTAAATCAAATTAAATATACAATTAAAAAATAAAATTAAATAATATAAAATTAAAAAATTTAATTAAATAATGCTCATAACTATCTGAAATTAAAAAAAGGATAGAAAAGAGCCACTGTTTTCTATTTTGGACTGTAGAGCAAATTAAAGCTCTACACAGTACCGTGTTACAGTGAAATGTTTACCGGATCATTTCCGTCCACCTGACGGCCTCCTGCAGCTCCATCAGTCTCTCCTTGTACTGGTTTCGCTCCATCAGGACTCGGGCCATCTCCACCCGCGTGAACCTCCTCCTCTGAGCTGTGGGCACATCGCTCTGCGGACACGGAGTTACATACTGTACACCATTTGGGCATAACAATTATTATTTTAACATGTATTAGTCAATGCATGTTGTTTTAAATAAAAGAATGTAATATGGTGAACTAGAAAATAAATAGTTAATCTAAGAATGTATTTTGAATATGTATTGGAGAGTAAGGGCAACATTTACTGTTGCAAACAGCTTCACACAAAGCTATCACATGGCTTCAGAAGACCTGTTTAAACGCTTAGAGCTGGTAAGATTTTTCTAAAGTTTATGAAAGAAGTCCCTACAGTAAAAACTAGGGATGCACCGATACCACTTTTATTTTTGGTACTTGCCGATACCGAGTACCGATACCAATATTTTCATTGCATTTGTAAATTTGATAGAAAGGTATGTAATGGATTACAATAAACCAAAAATCGATACCAGTATCGGTATCGGTGCATCCCTAGTAAAAACAGTAATACTCTGAAATATCATTACAATTTAAAATAGCTGTTTTCTATTGCTTTATTCCTGCATCATTACTCCAGTCCTCAGTGTCACATGACCCTTCAGAAGACCCTTTCTTCTTATCAATGTTGAAAACAGTTGTGCTGCTTAAAGGGGTCATATGATGCTATTTAAATGTTTCCTTTCTCTTTGAAGTGTTACAAGCTCTTGGTGCATAAAGAAGATCTGTAAAGTTGCAAAGACTAAAGTCTCAAATCCAAAGAGATATTCTTTATAAAAGTTAAGAGTCAACCACGCCTACCTAAAACGGCTCGTTCTAACACGCCCCCACATGTCTACGTCACGATGTGGGAAGATTTGCATAACACCGCCCAAAACAACCGCTTAAAAATAACTGCATTTACTATGTACACATAAGTGCATATGTGTTGTTTTTATTGTTATTTAATTCTAACATTATAACATGAATTGCAGTGAAACTGTTATACAGTTGAATTCATTTATACCATAGTCCAGTGTTTCCCAGGCGGTATATATATGCAAACTCATTCTCTGCCAGCAGGAGGCGCTGTTGGAGTGGTAGAGATCAAGGTTTCCCCGGTAACGGCTGTACACAAAGCAGCGCTCTGCTAAAAAAACACTGCTTTATCAGACATTACATGCAAGATTAAATGAAAATGACACCCAATTTTCCTTCAGAAATATAGTGATATAAAAACACCCACACTCAATGTATGGGAAACACTGTAGTCTCATAATTGAAGTGTAAATTCTGCAGATTACATCATTGTCCAGTATTGTACTGTCAGCAATTTATTATAAAAACGTTTTCATAATTGTAACATACATATTTACATACATAATTATTCAGATGTGTAATAACTTGCGAAAACTTGAGGCTACAGCAGCACTTCTTCGTCGTCCTCGTCTTGTCTGATGCACTCAACCATGCGTTCTAACCAAGCGGCAACCTTCCGGTCTCTCTCGTGAAACCAATACAGAAGTGACTAAAACTGCAATTCATCGACTGGCCGCTAGAGGCTCGCTCCAAAAGGGAGTCAGTCCCATAGACTTTCCATGTTAAAATGCCCAACTATACAGCAGAAAAAAAAATGTACAGCCTCTTATATTCGGGCCAATACGGTATATATGTTCTCAGAATTGCGAGTTTATCTCACATTTCTGACTTAGTAACTCAAAATTGCGTGTTATAAAGTCAGAATTTGCGGGGGGGGGGTCACAATTACGAGATATATCATAATGTCAGCAGATTCTGTGTGGCCTTGAGTCTAACACTATCACCCCATTCTGTGCTACATCATGCTACAGTAGGTGAAAATGTTCATATCATGTTGCTGCCATACGGTTGGCACTATTTGCTACTGTATGATTCAGTTAAAGGGGAAAGTATGGAGACGTGGAACAAATGAAAGATTTAGATACAAAAATTATGCTAATTGAAACACAAGCAAAGATTCTCTGACAGAAAGAAGCAAGGATGTCTTACACACCGGAGTACTCCACTGCGCTTAGAGGGAAGAACAGGACAACAGGGCATGGAGAGAGAAATCTGGGTCAGTTCAACATGCACAACAGAGCATCATGGGACTGTGCCACCATCACAGGGCTCATCTCATTATGATGGTAAATGACACATATTTAAAGGAATAGCTCACCTAAAAACTTGCTGAAAATGTGCTCACCCTCAGAACATCCAAGATGTAGATGAGTTTGTTTCTTCATCAGAACAGATTTGGAGAAATTTATAATTTCATCAGTTGCTCACCAATGGATCCTCTGCAGTGAATGGGTGCCGTCAGAATGAGAGTCCAAACAGCTGATAAAAACATCACAATAATCCACGTCATCCACACCACTCCAGTCCATCAGTTAACATCTTATGAAGTGAAAAGCTGCATGTTTGTAAGAAACAAATTCATCATTAAGGCATTTTAACTTTAAACCATTACTTGTGGCCAAAATACCACAATAACGATCAAAATCCACAGACATATATACATATTGGTTTTGAACTGTTTTTGCTTGTAAACAGTGCTTGATCGGTGCATATTTCTCTCCTGATTCAGACAGGATGATTTTTTCACTGGAGAAAGAAATATTAAGAGGACTCTATCCGCAAGCAACGGTTTGAAGTTAGAATCGTCTTAACGATGAATTTGTTACAATCGTGAAACTTTTCACTTCACTAGACATTCACTGACAGACTGGAGTGATGTGGATTACTTGTGGATTATTGTGATGTTTTTATCAGCTGCTTGGACGCTCATTCTGACGGCACCCATTCACTTCATTGGTGAGCAAGTGATGTAATGCTAAATTTCTCCAAATCTGTTCTGATGAAGAAACAAACTCATCTACATCTTGAATGTCCCGAGGACGAGTAAATTCTGAGCAAATTTTTTTAATGAACTATTCCTTTGATGTTAATAAAAATCAAGCTCAAGTAAAACTGTTTTATGTTTGTGTAAAATGTTTTTCCCTTCATAATATCTGAAAATGAACAGCAACAAACGTACCTAACAGATCTGCTCCTTCATCCACATCTCCAATCAAACCTGTGCCTGCTGACGACACTTCTTCAAAGAGAGACTCTGTATTTCGGTCAAACGCCATGTTCTCAATCCCTTCGGTCGGGGTGCTTCAACACATCAGCAACGAGCATGTTACATCATTCAATTATAGGCCAGCACTGGATTTAGCATCTGACACTTTAATATGAGAGGGTAAAACTGCAGTTACTCAGTTCAGTTTAGAGAATCCTATTAAACCTAAACAATATTTCTGGGCATCAGACACATTCAAATGTTTTAGACACACTGTTTGATCGATGGCTCATTGGCTACCTTGAACCTTTAAATCCGAGGTCCATGTCCAGCTCTGGTGTGGACTCAATAATGGCCTGAACATCTGACTTTTCCTCATTATCGGCCAGACCTGAAAAATCAAAATGGACAACTGCATATTTATCATAATTTAAAATGGGATCTGCAATACATTGTTTGAACTTTCTATTTATCAAAGAATCCTGAAAAAAAGTATCACAGTTACCACAGCAGCACAACTATTTTCAACACTGATAATAATAGTTTCTTTAGCAGCAAATCAGCATATTAGAATGATTTCTGAAGGATCATGTGACACTGAAGACTGGAGTAATGATGCTGTAAATTCAGCTTTACATCACAGGAATACATTACATTTTAACATATATTAAAATAGAAAACAGTTCCTTTAAATTATAAAAAATATTTCACAATATTGCAGTTTTTAATGTATTTTTAATCAAATAAATATAGCCTCACTGAGCATAAGAACAATCTTACTGACCCTAAACTTCTGAATGGTAGTGTACAACACTAAATGAAGTGCCATTTGAGTAACACTGTGCAATTTTAGAGTCATTTAAAGCTGTAACACTTTCCATGCACAGTAAAAAGAGCGTCTAACCCGCAGAGACGCCCCTGGTCCCTGGAGCAGCCTGAACCTCTGTGTTCTTCCAGAATCCCTCTCCATCCTCTCTGTGCGAGTCTAGGGCCAGATCTGAGGCCGTGGTGGACATGGGAGTGACAGACTTTGAGCCTCCCTGGCTGAGGTCAGACAGCTCATCCTGAAATCATTCAACACACAATGCTCATTACCTGAAGGTCAGAGGTCACAGCTCAGGGACAGAGGAGAGAAAGCAACATGAAAACACAAGAGGGGTCGGGATATTGACTTAAACTCTGAATATTTGACAAACTGAGGTGAGACCAACAGGCACACAAACACACACAGGACAGACACTGTAGACACAATATAGAATGGATGCCATTGCTTGTAGACATCAATAAAAATTAAAAAAATAAAAACTAGTGTCAAATAATAACTAGACAAAGCAGTGTCAGTTCAGGCTAAAGGTATTAAAATAGAAGACTGCAAACACTTGACAGCTCATTGATGCAACTGTAAGAAAACTTAAATGATACGCAAATAACAGCGATTAGAACAACGCCAAAAAATGGAGATTGACCGATACAGATCATTTTTGTTTTTTCAAGTGTCTGATAACTAAAATGCAGAAAATATTGTAAATATTACTAATAATATCTTAAAGTTTCTATTTCTGCTCTTTGATAATAAAAAAAAGTGTATTTACTTTTTTTTTTAAGAATACAATTATGCATGTTATGCTATTACATTAAAGCTAAGTTGTTTTGTAACTTTGCTGTCTGATTATTAGGATACACATTTAAAAATGTATACGTTTATAATTTTATCCAAACAATATATTATATAAAGTGATCTGTACGAGTACCACACTGATACTTAAGAACTGATAACAGAAGAGGAGAACAGAAATCGATCCGAACCAATTATCGGTCAATCTCTACAAAACACTACTACAAAAACTGCAACGCACAGAGATTTACACAACACATCCCAAACAACACAGCAAATATCATTTACTCTGATGAAATAGGTTAAAAACACTGCTGTAAATGCAACACAATTGAACTGAATGCAGTAATTTATAGAAAAGAAGAAAAACTATGTTAAAGCCAAGTGTTGGGGTATGTTACCATAGAAAACCTACGTCTACAGTACATTAATAACCTACTAAAACTGAACACCTTTGCCATGTTTTACGTACCCACACACTTTATCCAAAATAATGTAAAACTAACATTATTTTCCCACTACACAAAAGGTAACAGTTGCTTTTATTAGGAGTGAAGAAATAATGTAACATTTCTTTTAAAGGGGTCATGAACTAAGAAACCAAAATTCCCTTGATCTTTTGACACATAAGAGGTCATTGTACTGTAAGTTTCAGAACTCAAAACTTTCTCGTTAGTCTAAAAGCAGCTTATATTGAAGCCAGTCTGCCAAAATGACAGCTTGAGTAATGTTCTGCTTTATGATGTAATAGTGTGGATAAGCACCGCCTCCACAGAAGATGATCAACGCCTGCTTCTACATCACTGCCTGTTTAGCCCCGCCCACCGATTCACGCATGTAGTGTGAATAACAAGAGAGGCGAACGCAGGTCTACGCAGAAAACAAACTGTATTTGATGAACTTTGTTTTTAAAGATTAATTTATTTTTTTATTTTTTTTTGATGAACTTTATTTTTAAGGAAGTTCCAGACCGTGTCAGTAAGAACTTGGTCCTTTGTTTATTTTATCGCGGATTAGTTTACAAACAAGGCACAATTCGACGCAGGTTTTTCAGAGAGTGAAACTAAAAGACGATGCTGTGCCGACTATATTGGATCCGACAGTAATGTCGCACCACACAAGTGTGAGTAACTGTTTTCATTACATGGTCACTATAGCTTTGTCTGTTATCGTTTGATATGTACTGAGTATTTACACATTTTTAACCTAAATCACAGCAGCGTCCATCTGTGTAGGATGTAGGCTGTCAAACATACACAAGTGTTAGCCAATCATAGCAGTGGGCGTTTACTTCTGAGTCTACAATCCGCCATTCAAACGGAGCGTTCTGATGAGAGGGGCAGAAAACAGCCTATTACTTCTAAATCTTGATGTTTTTGATGTAAAAATATTGATAACATTATAAGTAGACCTCAGAGAACAGTACAAAATAATTTAAAAAGGCAGTTCATGACCCCTTTAAAAGTAACATTCCCCAACACAGGTTAAAACCAATTCATAACGACAATAAGTGTTACAACTAAAGACAGCATTGATAGCACAATGTTAGAAATGTGCAAATGAAGAATGCAATCTAAGACAGCGAGAAACTGAAATGACATGCGGTGAAAGCTAAATTAACACCATGCATTAGCTGTATGCAACTATATCCTAGATAACTAAAAATATTTGTGCATTACTCCATGTTAACATGCTCTTTTTTTTTTTTTTGCATTTATTACTAATCTGGACTTTCTACATCTGTGTAGTTGCATGCAGTTAAGACACCGAACCATGTTCTGTGAATAAACTTTCTGACTATTAGAGGACAACAGTGAATTGCACTACACACTGTCCGCCGGCACACAGCCTTGCTACCTTGCAGTCGTTTGCCAGCGAGTCCCAAGCTTCCAGAACATCCTTACCATCCCTTTTCTTTGGAGTGTCCTCCGCCTCCAACTGCTTGCACAAGAAAATTGGGACGTGGCATCTTATATTTGTTTGAAACACAAAACACAATAGCGCTCTCATGTGTTTGTGCTGTGATCTAGCATTGGTGGGTGGGAAAACACAACTGTAATGTAACATTATTATGCATGAGAACATTTAAAGCAGCGATCCATACAAGAGAGCTTCAGATTCTTAATGTTGCCATGTTTCATGCAGGTGAACGTGGATGCCGAAGCACCAAATCAGTTCACGTAAAGAAAAATGGCTGTAACATTAATGGAATGAATGTTCTGCATAATGGACTCTTTTCACATGATGCATTTCCACAGTTATTAACATTGTGAAGTTTTTTTTTAGATTTTTACTTATACATTTTTTTTTTTTAAGTTTGTTTATAACACTATACTTTGTTACATTGGCATTACATTTCAGAAAGCCAGTTAATGCTGCTGCGTTTCTAATACAATTGCTGAGGGATTTCTCATTTATTTTCTCTTCCTACCAACGTAAACAATATGTCTATTTTTTTCCCTCTTTTGGGAAGTCATAGAAACAAAATTATGGATTTTTTTATTTTACTATTGGAGCATATGGGAACACAAAAATTATATTTGTTGTAGGCAGTGTTGGGGGTAACGCATTACAAGTAACGCGAGTTACGTAATCAGATTACTTTTTTCAAGTATTCTTCACCACTACAGAAGAACTTCCAGTTCTGAGTAGGGGTGTGCAATATTTATCGTCTGCGATAATATCGTAATTGTTGTGTTAACGACGATATGCTAGCTGACATTATCGAGTACATCACTCACTTTGCAAAAAATAAACAAAACATGTCTTGAAAATCTAAAAGCCTATATGCATGATGAAGCATATTACATTCAGTTAAAATGCTCCTATAATTCAAGTTATGAAAGCAAAAAGTATCCCTGTATGTGTTTGTTTTTGTATTTATATACGGTAGTTAAGTAATATCTCACAAGCAACAGTGCCATTTTCCTAAATATTAGCGCGTTTTTTTCTGTTTCACCAACGAAAATAGTTTCAAACATTTTTGCATCTCAGAGCAACACTGCAGTGTTTTTATTCCTGAACGAATCTGTGTTTGAACAGATTATTTGAGTCCATGATTCAATAACCCATTGGTAATAACCCAGTCACTTGCTTCATTTCTAAAAATTATTCAGCCGTTTTGAACAAATCATTTGAATGAATGATTCAATGAATCACTCATTAAGACAGGGACTTACTGCCACCTACTGGCGGTTTTAGTGTCATATTTATCCATGAAAGGCCTAAACCAGCCAAGGTGCCAGCACAAATCACCCTCAGCAATATATTGTTTAGTTATTGTTATTGAAGGAATCCCAATAAAAATAAAAAGCGATATCATTTTTTGTCAGTACCCCTAGCTCTGAGAACCCTGGAAATGTGAAAAGGGTCCATTTGACGTTCTTAAATTGAGCATCAGTAAGTATTGAGTCCATTTCAAACCATTCATATTATGAACTGCAAAATATTTTCAGAATTACTGCATATTACACTCGATATCGTTATATATCATTATATATGTCAATATAGTAACTTTGACCCTCTAGTCGTTTAACTGTATCGCAAGCCCTAAAATCTAATTTAAACTTAAATTTGATAAAATGGGTCACTGCCGACGTTCCAGGATGCTTGAACAAGCGTCATCACTGCCTAATGTTTCCGTGGCAACATCTTTCAACCAACCACTGCTCATATTTTCTTCCCTATCCACCAGCAAACATGTACCTTTACAAAAACAGAGGATAAGCCCACAAAACAAAGACATCAAATGTCTGTCTAACATCTTCTCTTCCCAGAGTTCTTTCATATCATCGGTCTATTATATCGGTTATTTTCTTCTCATGGCCTGGTGTAAATTCCCTCGAAATTTGTCTTAGCACTGTATAAACTCTTATATGATGATGTTGTGATGTTACTGTACCTTGAGGCTGGCATTAGAGCGCTGATGACTGAGGTTATTGAATCTCCAGCCCTCCATCCCAGGAGTCTCGGCTCTGCCCTGGATGTCAGGCGTCAGTGAAGAGCCACCGCCGGACATGGGGAAGATTCCCAAAGACAGGGGCCGCTCTTTCCTGTTTAATGAGAGAAAGATCAAAAATCATCATGCATCATGTATTAATATAAATGTGGAATGCAATCAATCTTTGTTCTGATGTCATTTAATTTTATATAAACAATCATGCATAAATACCTTTAGAAACTTGCATACTTTTTGAAACAACTACATGATGGTGTCTGTTTCTTTTTAGCACAGATAATAGGATCATGTTCATCTTACCGAACTCGGCCAATTGTTCCTGTGTCAGAGGTCTCTCCCCCCGTCTGCTGCATCCGGATCCGTTCCACATGCTCCATGTAGTTGTGGATCATCTGAAGAACAAATGAACAAAAAGTAGGCATATTAATTGGCCTTAAAGAGCAGCAGGTAGTCTCTTATGCTCACCAAGGCTGCATTTAATTAATAAAGTAAAAACATTAATATTGTGAAATGTTATTAAAATAACTATTCTATTTTAATTCATTCCTGTGATCCCAAGCTGAATTTTCAGCATCATTAGTCCAGTCTACAGTGTCACATGATCCTTCAGAAATCATTCTAATATGCTGATTTGACGCTCAAAAACATTTATCATCATTTGCTCTCTCTTACCTCTGTGTGCCGCAGGTGAAGGGAATTATATTCACGCTTCAGTTCAGCCTCTCGCTCTTCTAATCGACTTACTGAGAAAGGAGGAGTAAAAAAAATATTAAAGAAATTCGGAATGATAAACTTGTTCAACAGTACAAGTGTAATCTGCAAAGATTTTAGTATTGTAGTTCAGTCCAAAAATATGTATTTTTTTAATGTCTATATCAACTGCTTTTAAAAACTTTGAAAGACAATATTTTGGCATCTTTTGCATGCAAAATGTTAGTCTGCGATGTCTTGTAAACACAAGGTACAAGCTTGGAACAAGGGCCTTGAAATAAATGAGGACAGAGAAACGAGGCTAATTATCACAGCCGTCGTCGTAACAGGTTAGAAAACTCCCAAATGACCAATGACGACCCGCAGTTGTTCACTGTACAGCACTCAAAAACCATGCGAGCCAGCCTGCCACTTAGAATTGGCCTGAAACCAGATTTAAAGCTAGTTTGAGTGGGCAAAGCTGATGCTTTCAGTGAGGCCTTTAAAAATACTTGCAGTTCTGTAGAGAGAATATCCACAGAGGATATTAAACAGGCTTGATTTAAGAGGCGGCACAAAGACATAATCCACTTTTAGCTGTCAGGTTTAAATCTAAGCCTGCAGCAGATCTGCCAAACGCATCCCACAATCAGACCGGCTAATTCACTTTCTACATACTTCATTTCAGCACAGTGATTTCTAGTAGAACTGATATCCATTTCAAATCTCAGAAAAGGGTTTGCTGGAAATCAACGATCCATTAATAGGGTCAGTAGGATGGTTTGAGAAAAGAGAGAGCAGATTAAATTACGGGATGGTACTCTATTATGAACCACGTGTGAAGAACACTAAACCAATACTTCACATAACAGCAAAAGTATACAGAACTATGGACTATAGCTATTTTATACTAAAACAGAAGGTCTTTAAGAGCAGATGCATGGACATTAGTGGTCGACCGATATATCGGCCGATATTTGGCCTTTTTCAAATATCGGCATCGGCCAATAAGTTTTTCTGTTTGGCCGATGCGTTCGAGGCAATTTTTGACAGCGTTTTGACGGCGCACCTGACTTTTATTTTGACTTTATTTGAAAAAATATGATTCCCAATGCACACAAACTTCCCAGAATACTGAGTGCTCTGTTGGTTACAGTTTACTTCCTTTTTAATTATATTTTTATTAAATATTTATTTATTTGTGGAAAATACATCTAAAGTATAAGTATGTTTATTTTACAAATTAATTTTTTAATCCATTTTCAAATGATTCAATTTCAAATTTCTTAAATATTAATGAAAATAAATACAATTATATCGGCTTTATATCGGCCATTGGCCACCCTGCTTTCCAAGATATTGGCATCGGCTGTCAAAAAAACCAATAACAGTCGACCACTAATGGACATATAAAATGTAGAAGACATATATGAAGGTTTAAAAAAAACTGTCAGATCATGGAAGTGTCAGACTGAACGAGAAGAAGGAATAAAGCAGGTGATTCTTACTCTGGTCAGCATAGTTCTTGATCTTCAGCTCCAGCTGACGGGAATGTGATGAAAGACTTTCCAGATGGTTCTGCAAATCCTTCTTCTCTTGCTCTTGGGAATCTTCAAATTCAATGAACTTCTGCTCGCAAAAACACAAAGAACAAATTAAATATTGCATAATGCATTTATTTTTTAAATGACAAACAGGCCTTACATGATTTAGTTTTGTTACATCATGATATCAACGGTAGCTTTAGTAAGCTAGAATATCGATTATACACTCAACAGACTAAAAGCTACAAAACTTCCAAGCGGAAAAGGCACTTTATGATTTCCGCAAGATAGTAGAATGCATCAAAAATCATCAAAATTATCAGGAATAGTATAAATGTGAAGTCTGACACATTATCTTCAGTTGTATGGCAAGCGGAAAAGGCACTTTATGATTTCCGCAAGATAGTAGAATGCATCAAAAATCATCAAAGATCAGGAATAGTATAAATGTGAAGTCTGACACATTATCTTCAGTTTTATGGATATTTCCAGCTCTTCATGCCTTTTTATGGGCTGAGGAACAATATTAAAATGTCAAATCTATTAAGACTGACACAAACAAGGCAGAAAGGTTTTCTAAGGATTTATTTTATTAAACTACATCCAACATGTGCAAAAAAAAATCTATAATGTGAAATGTGGATATACGGTTGACCAAAGTGGCTGATGCTTTTTTCAATAGCTGATGCTGATATATAGAAAGTACAGTAGTTGATAAAATGACTAAATGATAGCAAATTTACAACATTGCTTAACGTATGAAAATGTGCTTAAATTAACTGTGTAAAAATGTTCACAATATTCACTAACCAAATTCAAAACTTGGGGGTCAGCAAGATTGTTTTTGAAAGAAGTTGCTTATCTATGCTGCATTTATTTGATCAAAAACACAGTAATTTTCAGCATCATTAGTCCAGTCTTCAGTGTCATATGATCCTTCAGAAATCATTCTAATATGCTGATTTGCTGCTCAATAAACATGTTAAAAACATTTGTGCTACTTCCAGTTGATGAATAGAAAATTCAAACAAACAGCATTTATTTGAAATAGAAATCTTTTGTAATTTTACAAATGTATTTACTGTCACTTTTGATCAATTTAATGCATATTTGCGGCATAAAAACATGAATTTCTTTCAAAAACTCTTACTGACCACAAACTTTTGGGTGGCAGTGTATGAAAACAGCAAAAGGTGCATCATGCATTGACAAAACTAAGTCTCGCAAGCAAAATACAGTGTGAATCCAGCAAGAGTTTTTATAGCCAGGTCACAGCAAAGGACCCCATGACCTGGAAGTAATATCTTGAGGCATTTTTTCCCTAATTGGAATCTCTCTCCTACAAATCCCTACAGAGCACATGCTTCATGTCTGGAGTACAGGGGTCTCCTGGAGAGCCTGGTGCAGTGTGAGTATCTGATAAAGGGGAGCGGTTTCAGTGTCACTGCAGGTTCCCGTCACACTGGCATGAAAAAACTAATTCAGCGGCCCCCCGAGCACAGAGATCAACAAACATAAGGTTCAAGTCACATTCAATTCCCATTCATTTTCAGTGCAACACAAAGCTCTCACAAACACAGTTTTAGTTATAAAGTTAAAGAAGTTTAAGACAAGACATACACTACAATGACATGATAATATACGGTTTCTGTTTTCTGAGTAAATATTCTATAAAACATGGGGTCATGTCATCTTAAGTCAATATATCTGCATTATATCAGACACTATTCTCTCTAGATATCAAAAATATCATCATCGTTCATGGAAAAACTCAAATTAAATCAATTCATTAAATTAAATTGAAATATCAAAGGATGACACTATATATGTTTAAACTGATTTTGCAGCTATGATAAGGACTGTGTTGTCATCATTAACTAAAGCTATTAAAAATTAAAACATTTTTGGTAACTAAAAAATAAAATAAAATATCAATTTTAGATGAAAAATGTAAACTTCAAATTAAAAGAAAATTAGAAGTGATAAAATAAACGTAAGTTGAATTACTAAAATAGCTCAAACTAAAACTGAAATAAAAATAAATAAAAGCTGAATATAAATATTTAAAAAACGAATAAAAATTACAAAAGCACATAACATAAAGCACAAAAAAATACTAAAACTTAAAGCTAAATTAAAATGAAAACTAAAAATATAAAGCTAATTTAACATCAATAAATACAACACACTGGTTTGAGACAACATATTGGTTACAGTATAAAAATGTAACATTATGCCTGAAACCTCAAGATCCCAAATAGTCATAAAAGTTTCTCTAGTACATCAGTGATCTGAAACGTGAGAGAAAGATCAAGGTTCACCACAACTGAATATTGATCACAGCCTTGTCACTCTGCTGTTGGAAGTGAAATCTGTCTGTCATAATAGGATGTATCCAGATCCCGTATCAGTACACACACAGGGATTAATGCAGCTCATGGCTCAAAATCCCAGTTAACCGTCACTGTGGCAGGAACACATAAAGCAATTGAGCAGCCTTAATCTGTCCAAAATCGGGTTTACACACGTTGAGAACTGTACAATGCAGTGTAATCTTATTTCCAAAACAGATTAGAGTCGCATTTACTCACACACTTCAACTATGAAAGGTTCGTAACTTAAAACTAATGACACACGCGATACAATTTCAAAGGTTTAATGTGGAAAAAGTCTCTGAAAAAAGCACTGCACAGTGTGTTTCTGTGCATGACGACAGACTGTTGCATCAGTCAAAAACTTGGACTAAATTACACACTTCTGACTCTAGTAAATATTTATCAAGGTATAGGTTTATTTTTGAAATTTAATTTCACATACATTAAAGTCTTGCCTACAAAAAAGCTATTGAATATTTTCATCGTTATTGCTCAGGGGAAAAAAAATACATCTCACTGAACATGGTGACATACTGTCACATTAGATGGGGTAAGTTGTCACAGCAAACAGAGTCATTAAAAACCCTATTTTTGGCTTCTTAGCCTAAAAGTCATGAAACAGCGCAATTCATGGTCAACAAATATCATGATTATTAAAATAGTCATTTTTAGAAATTAATAACCTTGTGACAGCCTACCTAACTTGGAAACACAGACACAAAAATGACAAATATGATATTGGGATTTTTAAAAAGGTGTTTGAAATCCACATACAAAACCACTGCTAAAAACTATCGAACTTTTGAATCAAAACCTACAGCTACCCATGAAACAAAAAATATATTCTAAGAACACTCTGCTAATGTTCCCTTGAAGTTATGAAAACGTTATTTCTGGATGTTCTCTGAATGTTTGAAATGTCCAGTTTTTTTTTACTTTATGGGTACATTACCTCACACAGGTAACATTTTAAAACGTTAGAAGAGCATCAAACTAAAATGTTTCCTAAAAAATGTTCTATGAAAAACGTATAAAATAACATTTTTGTGCTAACGTTATTAAATACCAGATAACTTTGAATGAACATTCTATTAGCGTTCTCAGAACGTTCTGAAACCGGTAACATTTTAAAAACAGATGAACATCCAACTAAAATGTTTCAGAAAAAAAGTTCTATGAACAACGTATAAATAACACTTTTTTTTGCCAATGTTTTCATTACATTATTAGACCAGACAACTTCGAATGAACATTCTCCTAGCGTTACTGGAAGGACGTTTGTTCATAACCTTGCCAGAACGTTATAGCCAAAGTTCTGCCACAGTGACAACTTGCCCCGGTCTCTCCTCCCATATGACACAGAGGCAAGCATCCGTCTCTGTAGCTTGCATTGCAAAACAAAAAACTCGCTGGACATGTTGTTGGACGTTGTTTTCGATCTCTGGTCTTTACTTACAAGCATGCAAACAACATGACTGCGCCAGTTCTATTAAACGAAATGTTTGTACATTAAAGGGGTCATATGATGCAATTTCAAGTTTTCCTTTCTCTTTGGAGTGTTACAAGCTGATTGTGCATAGATAAGATCCCTGAAGTTGCAAACACTAAAGTCTCAAAACCAAAGAGATATTCTTTATCAAAGTTAAGACTCTGCCACGCCCCCCTAAAACGGCTCGTTCTAACACGCCCCCACATATCTACCACACTATTCACAGTGCACTGGGTCAGCTGGCCAATCAGAGCGGACTGCGCTTGTCAAAGGAGGGGGCTTTGTAGAAAACGAAGCGTTTGAGAGAGGCGGGGCATATAGGACCTACAATAATGTACAGTATTTGAAAAATAATGTGTTTTTTGAACATTAAAGCATGTCAACATATTCTGTTACACCAAATACACAAAATAATGATCTTTAAAAAAGCATCATATGACCCCTTTAAGTTCTAACCATCAGCGCGGACCAGACAGACAATCAGAGGGCATAATGATGACCTGAAGCACGTCGAAATGCACATTTTATATCTTTATTCACTTAAGGACCAAGGCTGATTCACCCTCAAAGGGCAGCACTGGCTAAACAAGGCATGACAAAGCGTGGCAGCTGCTGCTGCAAGAAAACAAAGATGCCAGGCTCCCGATGATGATGATGATGTTAGGCGCTAAACCTCCTCGTGCACTCACCTCCTCGGCGTGTTTCCTGAGCGCTTTCTCGCGCTCGTACTGAGTGATCAGCTGCTCGTTATCCTCCTTGAGGAGCTCCAGCTCCACCTCGTGCTCCTGGTTCTCGGCGAACACCGAGTCGAGGTTCTCCAGCACCGCCACGACCAGCGGCATCAGCTCCTTCACCACGTCCTCGTCGTATTTGCGGATGAGCCTCTCGAACTCGCGGTAGATGGAGTTGGCCAGGCCCGAGACCCTCTCCGACATGATCGCCGATGTGCCCGGATCGTCCTGGTACACAGCTCCGTCATCTAGCTCCATTTTCCTTCCTCTCCAGAGAGACTGTCCTAGATCTAAACCTCCGCTGTTCCAGACCAACGTGTCTCGGTTTATATCTGAAGAACGAAAGCTGATGTATTCCCGTTATGTTCTCCGAAACACGGCCACAATGGCCCCACGGAAGTCCAGAGTCCCTTCCTGGAACCGGCCGATGTATTACGTGGAGTATTTTTTTCCCGCGGTCTCACACAACAGCTGAGCTGTTGACTAGACAATCGCGCGGTGACGTCACGCTCGGTACCGTAACACGCTGCGTACCGTGATAATTATTCTTGAGACATGATAGGGCAAAACCTGTCCCACAACATGACTTGACATTATCTTGTTTTTTTTGTTTGTTTTTTTATTTATGTTTTATATATATATTTTTTAAATAGCACAATTCCCACTCTGGAATGAATCATTTAATTATTGATAATAATTAATTTGATAACTAGAGTGTTCTTGACAAAATTGCAAGAAGCGAATTATGGGGGTTAATATTCAGTTCACAAAGGAAATAAAATGTAATTTAAAAATAGTAATAAATAGTCGCGATCAAAAATTGCGTCAAAATTGCGGTTGCCTCAAGTGGTAATTAGCTGTAATAAGTCAAATTTGTTTAATATAGCATCTAGACTTGCATTACGTTGCAGACTTATATTACATTGCGTTGTGAAAAGCCTAGTGTCAAGGTCAGGGACACTTCTGAATGGTTGGTGTAAGTTTCATAAAGCACGTTAGAATAGTAGACATCACTTTATATGGTTTGTGGCATTTTCTCATGACAGTTTATATTTATATGTAATTCCTGATAGGCATGTGTCAGTTAGTGGTGGCACTTTTGATTAAAACGTTTCTTTTTTTTTTAGTCATGGCCTCTGCATAGTCTCTATATTATTTTATAATTACAAATGATACAGCTGAACTGTCAAATCTATGCAAAAAAAAAAAAAAGCGTATTTACGTATTTGAATGCATTGTACAAAGCAGGCTACTGGAAATAAACTTACCATGAAAAATACACATTAAGAGGCATTAGACACATTTTAATCTAAACATAGGAACTCAATATTTGTTGTGCAAATGAACTCCGCGATGTAATAAATCGTATGCTTGACCGCAACATACTGTTAATTAAATATCGTTCTGCCGTTAAGTGCGTGTGTTACGCAATCTACATTATGACTCAATTTTATTGAATATAGATGGTAACAATAATTTTTTTAAAACTTATGTGATATGCTGCTCCATGTACACAGCATTTTCAACATTTATTCATAATTATGCATGCAGTTTTTATTACCATAATTATTGAAAGTTTACATGGAACAAGTGGAATAAATTAAGTAACATTGTCAATAGAAATTACACACAAAAAAAACACCAAAGGAATAACACACAAATCGTGTTCCTTAAAATATTTATTGGAGACATGTAAAAACGAAAAAAAATAACTGTAAACCCTACAGGAATGACCCGAGAGGGGAAAACATTGGGGATGTTGAACTTAAAGAAAACAAGTCGTAGTCCATTAAAAAAATAAAAAATAAATCTACACTACAAAACTCACTCCAAAATGTGCTTTGACAGAATCCACACCACTAGATTTAATGATCTTACCATATATTACTGCATTTCAACAAGCTGATGTTTGCAGGTAATGACTGAATATTTAAACAACCTTGCTGTAATATCATTGATAAATGTTGCATCCTAAAAAAATGATACGAGTCACACAAAGAGAATTGTGCTGAATGAAATATGAAACACTCTCTTATTTACAGTTGACTCGTTGCTATGGGGGCATCAACAAGAATAGTTATGTACATAAACTGAAATACAAATAAGGCATTTATGTGGAAAAAAATGAAAAGGACTTTCTTTTTGAAAACAGTTTTCATTGGTGGCAAAACTGTTCATTGAAACAAAGGATGATTTTACCACATGTACAGTGTGGGGAAATAATTAAAAAAAAAAGGGACATAATAATTTTGAATAATTTTGACCACACATTTCATTTTTCCCCCCTCTTAAATCAGGAAAGAACCGCAAACTTATTCGACACTGGGAACTATTACCAATCATGGACAAATTTACAATGACGCATTTAACATTAACGTACAATGCACTGTTCAATATTTCAATACACCTTGCATATAGAAAAGTTTTTTTTCTTCTTTTTCTTTTCAATAGCAATAAAAAAAAAGTACTGCAAGATGCTAAAGACAGAAGAAAAGTTTGCAAAAACGTCCTCGTTTCTGTAAGGGGATGGTTGGCGTCCAGACAGAGAGAAATAAATCAGTGATTGAACTGGCGTTATGCGTTCTTTGTCTTGGGCATCTTGCGGTGGCATCATTGTCTTGTGCCCCTCTATAAGTCTGATGGAGACACAACTCTCTGCTCTTTGGCACTTAGGCTGGTAGACTCAGCTTTTTTCCTTTCAGCACTGTGGACCAGACAAAAGAAAGTCAGAAAATGAAGCAGGAAGAGGACTTTCTTTATCCTAAAACATGCCAAATCCTAAAAATGGAGGCCAAACAAGTGCTTAAACTTCAATGAATACATGCATTAATGTTGAAGGATTCACACAGGTACCTTTCCTAAAGTAATAGTTCACCTTAAAATGAAAATAAGCTGAAAATGTACTCCCCTTTAGGCCATCAAAGATTTCTGCTACAGATTTGGAGAAATGTAGCATTTCATCACTTGTTCACCAATGGATCCTCTGCAGTGAATGGGTGCTGTCAGAATGAGAGTCCAAACAGCTGAAACATCACAATAATCCACATGACTCCAGTCCAATAATAATGTCTTATAAAGTGAAAAGCTGCGTGTTTGTAAGAAACGAATCCATTATTAATGTGTTTTTTTAACTTTAATCTGTGGAGTCTGGTCAAAATATGGAAACTGCAATCCATAATAACTCTTCCTACAGCGTAAATGTCCATACCCTATTGTCCTCTCAAAATCTATGAGCACATGTTTTGAACTGTTTTGGACCAGTTTTGCATGTATTGCATTGCTGCTTAATCTGTGCATACTTCTCTCCTGATTCAGACAACAACTTTTTTACCGGAGAAAGCAATATTACGGATTCATATTTTAGCCACATCTTAATGATGGATTGGTTTCTTACAAATATGCAGCTTTTCACTTCACAAGACGTTAACTGATGAACTGGAGTCGTGTGGATTACATTATTGCGATGTTTTTATCAGCTGTTTGGACTCTCATTCTGACGGCACCCATTCACTGCATAGGACCCATAGGTGAGCAAGTGATGCAATGATACATTTCTCCAAATCTGTTGTGATGAAGAAACATTAATCTCACAACAAGGTAAACTGTACCTTAGATGTTTTAACTTCTGAATTAAAGACAAGTCGTAAAATTCCATTTTCAATTCAATCAGCAATGTGTTTTAAGAAAGTAAATGGGTCAATTTTAATCTCATGCTGACTTTAAGTTGATCATGACTCATCAAGTAGATGTCACTCACACCCACGGTCCTTAAAAAGGTTTAAACTCACCTTTTGTGATGTAAAGGTAGAAGAAGTCACAATAGAGAATAGTCTGGACGACCCCGGCCACGATGGCAATCATGTCAAAGAAGCCCTCAAAGTAGAACCTCCAGATCCAGTTGAAGAGGTAGAGGGTGCGGTAGACCCCCAGGCAGAACAGATAGTGGGTAGTGATGGTCTCGGCCTCGCCGGTCTTGCTAATCATAAACAGCTGAGGCAGGATGGCCACAGACTCAAGGTAGATGGAAAAGGTCCACAGAATCTGATAAGAAAACAAAAATTTATACAGGTTTGAAACAACTTGAGGGCAAGCAAATAATGAGAGAATTTTCATTTTTAAACCAACTGTCTTTAACAAGTTGTAATTTGCTTTTATTTATTTCAGTGTTTATTATTTGCAAGTAATTGCTTTTATTCATTTTTTAAATACATTTTATTTGTGTGTGTGTGTGCGTGCGTGCGTATGTATATTTCTCTTTCAGTGTATACTGCTTGGAATTATTATGGTTGTGTTTAACAACGATAATGCCTGTTGTTATTTGCAGATGTTTAATAAAGGTTCAAATCAAAACTGGCGAAAATAAAATTTATGATGGTCAAATGCTCAAGTGCAGTGAAGACTCTAATACTCACCTCCAAAGGAGAGAAGTCGTGGTTGACTAGAAAGGCAAGACCTCCCACTGGAACCACAAGAAACTCAACTCTGAAAGTGTCGTGGTTTCCATCATAAGTTGCCCTGAACTTTACGTAGATCAGGTAGACTGTGGCATAGGCACATCCGACATAGATAACCTGTTTTCACAGCACAGAAACAAAAGAAACTGTTTAACTACAAAAGTTCAGAGCACATATAAACCTGTTTACGCCAATGTGGCAAAACATAGATTTTGCAATCACTGATATTTAAGATTGACAAATCCATTGATGTGTGCATGTAAGTGTTCGTTCTATGCCTTTACCTTCATGCAAGTGTTGTATAGAGAAATGAAGGATGTCAGGAGATCCAGGTACCGAGTGGTGAACACCAAGGCAAAGAGTATCTGGCTCTTCCCAGAGATACCTGAGGGCAAAAATATTTACACTCGGACACCTGCAACTTACAAGTAAATAAGAGAACAGCAGCAGAATACCGAACTCATAAACAGTCCAAAAGAGTTGCATCTAGGTTCTCTATATCTCTGTAAATCAAAAGTCTGATTGTATCTAGTATATTAGTATCTAATCAAATGTATCTAGTCTACCCAGATGACCCATCCTTGCAAAGCCCACACTTAACTACATGCACTGCCCGTCAAAGCAAGGAATGCAATGCACTTTAGGAACGTATGGCAAATAAAAGGAGGGAGAATTTAAAACGTATGACATCGAGCATACGAAAAAATGCCCTTTTGACTCTCACAACGCAGCGTATGAAGATGCAAATTGTCCTCTACATAGTAAAAGTAATTGCACAGTATGAATGACGAGATGGTTGATAGAGCGCGCATATATATATAAAACAAACGATTATTAAACTGCAGTTAGTAACTAGGCCACAAGTTTCAGCTATTTCAGTCACTCAGAAGAAGCGTGTGATGTTTGATTTCCTTCAAATCAGTATGCAAAACACTAACGATCACAACATGTTAAATACATACTGATCCGTCCATTTCAACATAATTTTCATTGTCAAATTCAACAAAAATCGAGCCTTCAAACAGCTTTCAAGTCAAGCTAACCCACTAGCTTGAATGCTACACACTCTGCACTTCATTGTATGCTTCATGCTCGAATACAAATTCACAAGACTTTTCCGACAGCTCAACCCAGTCTAAAGTCTCCTCTATCTTTCGTAAATACACATATTAAGAATGACACATATTAGGAAAGTATGTTTTTGTGTGAGTTCAGCTCACCTGCGCAGGACCTGCTCTTCCATATCTTGAGCAGGAGGATGATGATGGCAGCTAGATGAGACAGATCTCCAGTCAGCCTGAAGACGTTCATGATGTCTTTCTCTCGCTGGCTGGGTTTAGTGGTGTGAAAGAGAGCTCGGGGTGAGTGCGATAGCTATGAACCGGCTCAATGCCGCTCTCCTCCACAGCATTCCTCCACGAAATATGGCGAATGAGGGGCGACGTGGCCGGTGGACGTGACGTGGCCAACTGCGAAACCACAAGGAATTCTGGGAATAGTAGTTCATGCGGCCGTGGACTCTGGCCACGCCCACTGAGGCGCCTCCCTTACAAAAATTACTATGGTAAACATAGTTACTATCGAAAAATAATCAAAACAACATTACGTAGTTTTACGAAGGATACATGATAGATAGATAGATAGATAGATAGATAGGTAGATAGATAGTTTAAAGTTACAATTACAGTACACAACTTTTCAAAGTAATGCAATGTTACACTTTCAGGATAAAAGGTACAAAGCTGTCACTGGGGCAGTACCCTAAGGTACAAAAGCTAAAAGGGAATAAATTGTACACTTAGGTAACATTACGTAGTTTTACGAAGGATACATGATAGATAGATAGATAGATAGATAGATAGAGAGATAGTTTAAAGTTACAATTACAGTACACAACTTTTCAAAGTAATGCAATGTTACACTTTCAGGATAAAAGGTACAAAGCTGTCACTGGGGCAGTACCCTAAGGTACAAAAGCTAAAAGGGAATAAATTGTACACTTAGGTGCTAATACCATTTAGGGGTAAATAAGGTAGCTTTTATACCTCAGGTTACCTCCAAAGTGACAGCTTTGTACCTTTTTTCTGAGAGCATTTTTATGTCCACTCTATAATGCTTACATTTTCTAAGTGTTTACAAAATGTAACTACATTTTTAAAGAGTTTAATGGAATTTAAATAATAGATTTTTTTTTCATCAGTAGACTGGACAATTCAAATCAGTCTTTAAAAGAAGATGGAGTAAAAGTGAGAACAAGGTATTGTTTGCCCTCAATACTGTTGCTGTATAAAATAGTAATATTGCGAAATTTTATTTCAATATTTTATTTAACAGTTTATTTGAATAGGTTTAAGTTTAGGTTTTGTCACATACATATACATCATGTGATGTTAAAGGAACTTAGTTGGTGGCAAAATGCAGGCGCACTACAAAGTTTCCCAAAACAAGGTTTTCAGACTATTCTTTTAAAACGTATATTATTTAGAAAATGCTCAATTTCTAATAATTTATATGTACATAGCAGAGTTTTAAGTCAGAAATTTTCATGACATGTTTACTATATGATTAAAAAGTGTTTGTTATAGCCTAACTGTTATTTTCAGTCTTCCCTGTACAGTCTACAGGTCTTCAAAATGGGTACCATAGTGAAGATGTTTACCAAAATCTTGATGAGTGAAGAAAACGAATGCCCTAATCCACACTCTTCCCTCTGATCTGCAAAACCTGCAGCTTCCAGCAAACCTGGAAACTATAATTTTGGGAAAAGAAGTTTAACTGCAACATTTTTGCACTCATTTAAAAACTTGTCATGTTCACATTTCTACCATGTGTGCTATTTTTACTGATAAAAAAAATAAAATAAACTTGATGTGGTAATATGTCTGTCGATGACCTTCCTCTCACAAGCGTTTTACAATCATGTGAGCACTCTTGCTATGTTTAACTGTATTTGTTAAGTTAAATGCTGAGTTAATGTATTCATTGTATTCAAGATGTTGTGCATGAACTGGGCATAATGTCACTATTTTTTAAGGGTCAGCACCATAACAGCACATTTCATTCTTACATTAGAGCTAGTATTTTTTTTTCTGTCGTCTCAGAGGGACAGAACTGAGGAGACAGACTGTTTTTTGACCACTGACCAAGTTTTGTTTTCTTTTATGTGTCCTCTTATTTGTATTTTATTTTTACCAGGCTACACAAAGCTAGCTATTTTCAGTTATTAACCAGTAAACAAACTGACACAAACCAATTCAGAATATATATGTCTTCTTCTGTTTTCTTTTCTCTCTTTCAATTTTATTTCTTTAATAAATGATTTAACGTAACGATTAAATTTGTCATTACTCATTTGTAGTGCTGTCAAACGATTAATCGCGATTAATCTTTTGACAGCACTACTCGTTTGTGTTAGCCTATTTGTATCCTCGGATAGCTTTGCTAGAATTTTTTTATTATGCAATTATGAACATATTAATACAAACATATACATCTCACAACAGTAATAGAAAAAGGGTAAACGGGTGGGGAGGGGTGGGGAACAAAAACAAGTGCATCTACATGGGTAAAAAAATTAGATCTATGACAGGGATAAAAAAAAATTACATATTTAATTAACCGAATTAAAGTGACATAGTGCTTCATAGGTCTTTTTAGCTTTTCTGTTTCTAATATTGTGCAAAATAGAGCTCTGCTAGAACAGACAGACGTCTCGACCATAGACATATAAAATACTCGACTGCCGCTAGAGGCCGTCATTATCACGGCTGCGATCAAATATCGCGATGTTTGCGCTTGAGTAAATACTCCGCGAACTCTCGTGCGGCCTTCTTCTTCCTGCATACACATCACGTAAGTGAGCACGGGCGTCTGTCATTGCTGAACAATATCTGTTAATATCTCCGCAATCGCGAAATAAAAACGCTACATTTGTATAGAAGACCTCCGTGTGCGTCTTAGTAACAAGGTGATCGCAAAATGAATCATGAATTGAGCGGATAGGTTATTTTAGAGCACTTTTAAGTAGATGGTCTAAAAAATGGCGGGGCACCGGTGTATTTAGTAATTTATTCTTTATGTACTTAACTCTAGTGTACCATTCGTATCAATTACACGATTGCATATGCATTCTTTGGCTATAATGTCTATGTTGGCTTATATAATAGCACGTTAGTCGATTCTAAGCGGGTGTTGTGTAAGTGACATGTGCATTTATCTATCATGTGTCTGACATTTAAGTCACTTGTTCATTAACTGACGGTTTTTCCGTGTTTTACAGCAAATGGCGGACGACGCCGGTGGTAGAGGAGGTTTTCGCGGGGGTTTCGGCACTGGCGGCCGGGGTCGCGGTCGTGGTCGCGGCAGGGGCCGTGGAAGAGGCCGCGGGGCCCGCGGAGGAAAATCTGAGGATAAGGAGGTAAAGCAAAACCCAACTCCTGCTCCGCTATGTCTGTTATAGATTGGCATTAAGTGTTATTTTATTAAAGAGATACGTTCTCATACATTGCGTACTATTTTGGTAGCCTTTTATTATGGCTTTACTGCATGTTTTCTATGTACTATGCAAGTAGCTGTCAATAACAATTTATAAGATGTATAGTTGTAGCTTCAGTGTCATTCTGTTTCATATAGTGGGTGCCCGTGACCAAACTTGGTCGTCTGGTGAAGGACATGAAGATCAAGACCCTGGAGGAGATCTACCTGTATTCTCTGCCCATCAAGGTAAAGTTGGCAAATAATATATTCACCATATCTATTTTCTGAATGTACTTTATAGGTCTTAAAGAATTCAATATGCTTAAAAAAAAAAAAGTCAACATCATAATGGAATCTTCCAGTCTAAAATTCAATGTGCTAATGCACATAACCTAGTCCTTGTCCTGCAAGTTTTGTTTTTCAAGAGTCTTTTAAACTTGGATGCATGTCTCCATACAAAGAGAAGGATTTGCTGCTACTTCTGGTACAAAGTGACATGCTTTGCTTTTTGTGAAACGTTATTGCCTTTCTTTCCTGTAGGAGTCTGAGATCATTGACTTCTTCCTGGGTTCAGCACTGAAAGATGAAGTCCTGAAGATCATGCCTGTCCAGAAACAGACCAGGGCTGGTCAGCGCACCAGGTTTAAGGTGACTTCCTACTTCCTGAGGGTTAAATACTAATCAAATTCCCTATAACTTTTTAACAATAGTTCGTAATTGTTCATGTTTCTCAATCTTCTAGGCCTTTGTTGCTATTGGTGACTACAATGGCCATGTTGGTCTGGGAGTGAAGTGCTCCAAAGAGGTAGCCACCGCTATCCGTGGCGCCATCATCCTGGCCAAGCTGTCCATCATTCCCGTCAGAAGAGGATACTGGGGTAACAAGATCGGAAAACCACACACCGTGCCGTGCAAAGTGAGTGTTCGCAGGTGATTTAGCGCACGGTTTGACTCTGTTTGGATGCGTTTTTAATGGCTGAGCATGTATCCGCTCAGGTGACCGGTCGCTGTGGTTCGGTCCTGGTGCGTCTCATTCCCGCTCCCCGTGGTACCGGCATTGTGTCCGCTCCCGTGCCCAAGAAACTGCTGATGATGGCCGGTATTGACGACTGCTACACCTCAGCCAGGGGCTGCACCGCCACTCTGGGCAACTTTGGTAAGGGGCTTTCATTTGAATACCAATGTTTCAGGATAAAACTCTCCATGCTTGAGTATTTCAATGATGATAATGTCCATTTTCTCATTGCAGCCAAGGCCACCTTTGATGCAATCTCAAAGACGTACAGCTACCTGACCCCTGATCTCTGGAAGGAAACGGTGTTTACCAAGTCTCCTTACCAGGTAATGTCTCTTCACACATTGTTCCTGTTCACAAATGCATCATGGCGTTCTTGAAACTAAAGTGTCTGTCCTGTTTCAGGAATTCACTGATCATCTGGCCAAGACTCACACCAGGGTCTCTGTTCAGAGGACTCAGGGACCTCTTCAGACGACAGCCTCCTAAATTTTGTACAATGGATTGAAATAAAAGTACAGAAAGAAAACCAACTTTCAGTCTGTGCTCTGTTGTTTGACATTGTGAAAGCAAATGGTTTGTGAACTTGTTTTTGATTTACATACCCAAAACCGTCCCAATGAAGTGGGCAAATTAAAATTCTCAGGTGTTTATCAGGTGGTTTAAAATTACTAGGTTAAGAGATGTGCTATATTGTGTCTATGGCTGAAGGGGTTTCAAACACTCGTATTGTGTCCAACAATGCAGCAAAGCACAGCTTTGATTGCCTTTTGGTTTGTATTACTAAAAAAAGACCATTAAAACCTAAATTTAATTTAAAGGGGTCATAGGATGCCCATTTTCCACAAGTTGATATGATTCTTTAGGGTCTTAATGGAAAGTCTGTAACAGTTTGGTTAAAATTTCTCAATGGTAGTGTAAAAAACACTTTTTTTTTTTTTTTTACCCTG
>NW_015644337.1:144755-156976 GCF_001515625.1 Sinocyclocheilus rhinocerous
TTTTGTAGCATTTTCCTTTAAATGTTAATGAGCTCTGCTGACCCCGCCCCTCTCTGAGGGACTGTTTACTTTAGCCGCATTCATCGTGAAACTTGCTAATTAGCACATTATTAGGAAAGGCTCGTTAAAAAAACCTTACACTCACTTCTGTAGATGAGGCTGGATCACGAATGATTCGCGCAAACAGATGCAGTTATGTAGATCGGGGGCGCATTCCCTTCAGAAACAAATGTAATCTACTGCGTCTTCAGCGGCTCAGATGTCGGGAGTAAATGACGACTGCTATGTTCATTATTACATCCAACAACAGAACACCTCAATCGCTTGGGAGTCATTCTTGTCTACATCTGCTCCGGTGGTGAAACAATGGCGGACTGATGACAGCTCACTCAGGGCGGAGCTAAGGTAAGACACCAGTCCAGTCTGTGCTGAAACGCCACTGTCAATCAGACTATCATGGGAGGGGCCGGCATCTGAGATTGGATCGATTTGAGAAAGGGGTAAAGATTTTAGTAGATTAACAAAAAAACCACTGGGTGGATTTGTATCATTTTAGGGTGGTTGTGTATACACACTGCCAACACACATTTCAGTTCAAACAACTTGTAAAAGTGCATGTAGCATTATATGACCCCTTTAAATGCACTATATAGGTGTTTATAACATGTTTTGCATCATAGCTGTTTAGTGTCATTTTAATTCACCTGGAATGCCGTACTAGTAAGATTTTTTTAATTTTTAATATTTTACTCACCAAGGCTGCATTTATTTGATTAAAAACAAAAATAGTAATATTGTAAAACATAATTTAAAAACTTGTCTGTTGTAATATATTTTTAAATATAATTTATTCCTGTGATGTAAAGCTAAATTTTCAGCATCATTACTGCAGTCTTTAGTGTCACATGATCCACCAGAAATCATTCTAATCTGCTGATTTTCAGCTCCAAAAACATTTGATATCAATGTTGAAAACAGTTGTGCTGATTATTATTTTTGTGGAAACTGCTAAATTTTTTCAGAATTGTTTAATGAGAAAGTTCAAAAGAACAAAGCAATGATCATTAATTAAATATTTGGCATACTGTTTGCTGAGGTCAACCCTCTTTGTGCAACATTAATGTGTACATCAGTGTACCTGCTGTCCAGTAGCTGCCACGATTGTCGGTACATTAGAAAACAAATCTTACTTGGCTGGAACACATATTTATAGAGAAGTGTATTGTGATTTACAGACTTTGAGCAGCAAATGTTAATAAGCCATTACATATGAAATAAACTATAATATGGTTTTTAAAATGTTGGAAACGTCTATACATTACCAACAACACAACTGATATTAAACTAAAGCACAAATGTGACCCTGGACCACAAAACCAGTCATAAGGGTCAATTTCTTGAAATTGAGATTTATACATCATCCAGGGTTCCCACTCTTTCATGAACACCACCTTAAACATGCAACTGCTCAAAACGTCAGTATTTTTTAAAAATATTTAATGAACATTTTAAACCTTGTATATGTGCAAATCTGCAAAAAAATATTAAGAAAATAAATTTTAAAAAATAGGACTTTCTATTTGCTTTTAAACTGTAAATCTTTTGACTGAATTTTTCCTCAGCCAAACCCCATTCCACAGCCATACCCGTCACACACCCAGTTTAAGAGCAGTGTTTTTCTTATTGTAAGTAGGAGCGCTTGTCCTACTAATTAAAAAAATTTAGGAGCACCTTCTGATCAATAATCAAAAATTCTGATCAAGAATTAGCCTTCATAATACGAGCTGACATTTGACTCAAAGTGATTTCAGGGGCATTTTCTTTATACCTTTGTAAATGCATTTTTCAAATTTTATTAAATGCATACAGTGTTTCCTCTAGGATTTTTTCCAGCTGTAGTGGCAGGACTATTTCTCATGGACCACGCGTTTGCGTTTTCATGTGGACGGAGATTTTTTTAAAAACGGAAGAATGAAAAACTCAGTTTATAAAAATACACATGTACGTGTGGACATGGCCTTATTTTAACTAAAAAAGACAAGTAAATAGTAAATAATAAAAAGCTCAGGACTCTAGGCTGTGCATCGTTTTTTTTTTTCTTCGTTTTTTTCGCGCTCCCCCATCTCCACCCCCAATCATTAATGCCGCTTGTTCTGTCTTTGACAGAACATATAGGACAATTTTGTAAATAGCGCCATAAACAAAATTTATTTCAAATTTAATTGAAGCACTTTCAAGGACCTATGTTTGTTTTCAAGTACTTTCCAGGCCTTGAATCCACATGTCTGAAATTCAAGTACTTTCAAGAAGCGTGGGAACCCTGTTTAATATCTTCATGGAACATGATCTCTTTCCAATAAACTTTATTTTACACTTCGATACACAGATGAGAGAGATTGACATAGAAAAGCCAAAGGAGAAGTTTATAGGTTTATGCCTGCTGTTGCTCTGCCATCATCCTCTCCTTCTGTTTCATCAGACACTTCCGTGCGCTGGCGTACGCACCAAGATCCCCATCTAGAAGAATTAAAGATGTTAACAGCCGGAAAATAACTCATGGACATTTATATAAACACTTTTGATTTCCTTGTCAACTTAAAAGCATTTTAGACAACATCTAGTACAACTGACTTGAAGTTGTCCCGTTGTGTTACATATTGAATGGATTTAAAGGGGTCATATGATGCTGCTAAAAAGAACATTATTTTGTGTATTTGGTGTAATGAAATGTGTTTATGCGGTTTAAGGTTCAAAAAACACATTATTTTCCACATACTGTACATTCGATGAAGGAGTGGACGCCTTTAAAAGGCGGGCTTGCGGCAACCACATGTGACGACCTGGACTCGCGGGCTGGACTCCGCTTCGTCCACGGTGAAAGCCGATCCGGTGATCCACAGCGCAAAAAATAAATAAATAGTGATTGTGTGCACAAAGCTTCATTATGTAATGCAATGCTTAACGATATAGTACTACAAGGCTTTCTGAGGCAACATACTAGTCTCTTCTCCACTGCATCTCGGCCTCATAATAGCACACATAATCTCCTTCCCGGCACTGAGTCAGCTCAGGAACACGGCGGAACTTCTGATGGTAGTAGTGAGACTTCTTACCGCTCTGGATGCCTTCGACAATGTCTGGTAGATCAAAAAGCAGGGCAATTAAATAAGGATCATGAATTACTAGCCAAATAGATTTTAGTTATCATTTGTTTTAGTCATTACAAGAATAGTTCACCGAAAAATGAAAATTTACTCACCCTCATGCCATCCAAGATGTAGGTGAGTCTGTTTTTCACCGGTACAGATCTGGAGAAATGTAGCGTTACATCACTTGCTCACCAATGGATCCTCTGCAGTGAATGGGTGCCGTCAGAATGAGAGTCCAAACAGCTGATTTAAAAAAACGCAATTAATCCACATGACTCCAGATCATCGATGAGTTTGTTTCTTCATCAGAACAGATTTGGAGAAATGTATCATTGCATCACTTGCTCATCAGTGGATCCTCTGCAGTGAATGGGTGCCGTCAGAATGAGAGTCCAAACAGCTGATTTAAAAAAACGCAATTAATCCACATGACTCCAGATCATCCATTAATGTCTTATGAAGCCAAAAGCTGTTTATATCAAACAAATTCATCATTAAGATGTTTTTAACTTAAAACCGGCTAAAATACAAGTCCTCTATCCATAATATTGCTTTCTCCAGTGAAAAATGTGTCTTGTCTGAATCAGGAGCGAAATATGCACAGATCAAGCACTGTTTATAAGAACAGAAAACAGTGCAAAACAGTTCTAAACAAATATGTTGGTGGATTTTTATGTGAGAGGACAACAGGGCATGAACTTTTTCACTAGAAGAAACATTATTAAGGATTATGGACTCGCTAGAAATGTTTGCTTAAAGTCAAAACGCCTCAATGGGTTTAGTTCTTACAAACACGCAGCTTTTCACTTCACAATATGTTAATTGATAGACTGGAGTCATGTGGATTATTGTGATGTTTTTATCAGCTGTTTGGACTCTCATTCTGACGGCACCCATTCACTGCAGAGGATCCATTGATGAGCAAGTGATGCAATGATACATTTCTCCAAATCTGTTCTGATGATGAAACAAACTCATCTACATCTTGGATGGTCTGAGCATTTTCAGCACATTTTTTGGGTAAACTATTTCTTCAATAACCTCTTTCTTTAATTCTGAAATAACAATAAATGAAACTAAACTAAAATCCATTGCTATTACAAAAACACAAACAACCAATAAGGAAAAAAAAGTCACAAAACTCCAAGAAAATCATCATAGTTTAACGAATATCTCCAATACTCATAACTCAAAAACTGATGCAACTTGACATAAGGGTTAAAAGTTTGTGTTTGATATTAAACAACATGGACACATGATACTTAGAAGAGATGCTGACTCTTAGGGTCATGCACATGCCTGTAAAGTGTGAATATTCAGAAATTACGTCCTCTTATACAAAGGTTAAAACACAAATGCATGTCCATAATGTGCCTTTCACACTTCAAGGGCTACTATATATCAAACTGGATGAATAAGCCTGTGTAAACAGTATCAGATGCACTAGTCAGGAGTCGCTTCACCTCTGAATGTAGTCACTGGCAAATCCACCGAGTAGTAGAAGAGCTTTGACAGTATTAAAGCTGGATTCGGCAGAACCGATTGTCTGTCCACCACTGGGGTCCGACTGGGAGGCTCTGGATACACATCTTTATCGTGATCTTTCGGCATTTTCGACCATTAATTGGAAGGGAAATCTAAAAAATCCTTTAATCGACCTCAATCTGCCGTCGCTCTCCTCCACAGTGCGCATGCGCGCTTCACACAACATGGCGAGAAAGGTCACCAAACTGCGACGAATAAACCGAGTGAAATGACTTTTATTTTATTGTATGTAAATCATTTTGATAAAACAAATATGCCATTAATCTGTCCAAAAAAAAAAGAAAAGAAAAAAAAAGACTATTTTATCTCCACGATTCGTTTGTAAACAGCCAGGTTGAAGGTGAAAGGTTATAGATGCAATTTTTTTTTCTGCAAATAGATGTCGTCGTTGCACTCATATGATATTGGATCACTTGGGACATTGATACATAAAGTTGTCAATTATAAAACTAAAACAGATGCAAATATAAAATGTAAAAAAAAAAAAAAAAAGTGATTTATAAACAAATAGGTCATTAAGGCTTCCCATTAAACCTGCATTACCTACTCTTCATACTCATCTTTATTTAAAAAAAGTTCTTAAACTTTCTATTTATAAGATTATATAATTTATGTAACACAGACTGGACATGTATGTGTGGTTTTAGTATGTAAATATGGTATAGTTGCACTGCAGTCAGTACTTTAGCTAATGTCTATTGTGTACTTGTTTCTTATGGTGGAGAAGCTATTATTTTGCTATAATATCTGGGCTTATTTATGATACTGTGTGTCTAATTTTTAAAAAATAACTTGACTGCAGATCCCTGCTGCTGTCATGCAATAGCGATTGTGTGGTCACGTGGTACAGACACGCTTCTCCCACCAGCTGAGGTTATAAAACACCAGTTGATACAGATAGTTACAATCGTTCGTCTGAACTTTATCACAGTCGGTGTAGTCATGTCTTTCTGTTCGTTCTCTGGAGGGGAGTTTTATAAAGGTCATTTTGAGACTGGTAAATTGACCCCGATGAAGCCTACTATACAACACATGTAAACATGGCAGCTTGTGTAATATCATGTATATGTAGTTTTCATTAGTAAAACTATGGGAAAGTCTTGTTTTAACGTTATGGCTCTTGTTGCTAAGAGAAGAAAGTTCTTGTTCAGCCTTTGTTTCAGATATAAAAGTACTTTTTGATATGATTTTTTGACATTTAATATTGCCAAAGCATCATAAAAAATGGTACAGTAAAAGTTAATGTATGTTAATGGTAATCGGATGTCTTTTTCTTCATTTATTTCTCAGTTATCAGTTTAATCTTATACATCAAGTTTTTTTAAGAGAATGTAGCTGAATAGTAGCATTAGTGACTTTCTGGCAAATTAGTAACTGCATAAAATAAGATTCAGAAATATTTTACACTGCCAGTGGGATTCTGACTGAGACTTACATGTGTGTTTCTTCTGCAGGCATGTATGTTTGTGCTGAATGTGGGCATGAGCTGTTCTCCAGCAGCTCCAAATATGAGCATTCATCACCCTGGCCAGCCTTCACAGAAACCATCCACGAAAACAGTGTCTAAACATGAGGAGAGATGGGGTGCTTATAAGGTGAAGGCTGAAGTGGTTTCCAGTCTGTTTCTTTTTTCTTTTATTTGTTTTGAGAATTTGAAGTACCTAAAGAAATAGTTCACCCCAATATGAAAAATTGCTGATAATTTACTCACTCTCATTCCATCCAAGATCTTCATCAGAACAGATATGTGACCCTGGACCACAAAACCAGTCATAAGTAGCATGGGTATATTTGTAGCAATAGCCAACAATACATTGTATGGGTCAAAATGATCGATTTTTCTTTTATGCCGAAAATCATTAGGATATTAAGTAAAGATCATGTTCCATGAAGATATTTTGTAAATTTCCTATCGTAAATATATCAAAACTTAATTTTTGATTAATAATATGCATTGCTAATAACTTCATTTGGACAACTTTAAAGGCGATTTTCTCAATATTTGGATTTTTTTGCACCCTCATATTCCAGATTTTCAAATAGTTGTATCTCAGCTAACTACTGTCCTATCCTAACAAACCATACATCAATGGGAAGCTTATTTGTTCAGCTTCCATATTATGTATACATCTCAATTTAAAAAAAATGGACCCTTATGACTGTTTTGTGGTCCAGGGTCACATTTGGTGAAATTTTGCATTTAGCAACAGTTTGGACTCTCATTCTGACGGCACCCATTCACTGCAGAGGATCTATTGGTGAGCAAGTGATGTAATGCTAAATTTCTCCAAATCTGTTCTGATGAAGAAACTAACTCATCTACATCTTAGGGTGAGTAAATTTGTAGCAAATTTGATTCCTTTAATCTCGGATCTGGAGAAAGTGAACATTGAATTCTGTATCATCTTATACAGGTTAAATGTGGTAAGTGTGGAAATGGTCTTGGCCATGAGTTTGTAAATGATGGACCCAAACACGGCCTCTCACGCTTCTGAATATTCAGCAGCTCTCTGAAGTTCATTCCTAAAGGTATACACAACAAATTGGTACAATTAAATTCAATATTTAATGTACCGCTATGCCATAAAACTATTAGAATTATCTGAATTTCTACACTAATGGCTGATAACACACGGCCTCTCACGCTTCTGAATATTCAGCAGCTCTCTGAAGTTCATTCCTAAAGGTATACGCAACAAATTGGTACAATTAAATTCAATATTTAATGTACCGCTATGCCATAAAACTATCAGAATTATCTGAATTTCTACACTAATGGCTGATAACATGATCTGTGCTATATTTCTTCAAGTAAGCACTTGATATCTACTTCTGTTTTATGTACAGAATGTCTTTTAATACGTTCGGTTTGTTGCATAACCCTCTTGTTTTCTTTCACAGTCAAGAATGAACAACAGTAGAGCCAGATGTTGGATAAGCATGTGAGGATGTTTCAGTAAGAGCGTATGGAGAAGCTCGGATGTGTTTTCCGTGTGGATGGTGTATGAAAGGCTCTGATGAAAAGCCCACAGAGGAACGATCAGAGCAGTGATGTGTAAACAGCCTCATGGGGAACATGAAGAAGCTTACTCCCAATAAATACGCACAACTATGCAAGATCAGAGCTTTTATAATATTCACGATATACACTATTGTTCAAAAGTCTGGGGTCAGTAAGGTGTTTTAATGTTTTTGAAAGAAGTCTCTTTTTATGCTCACCAAGGCTGCATTTATTTGATCAAAAATACAGTAAAAAACAGTAATATTTTGAAATATTATTACAATTTAAAATAACTCTTTTCTATTGTAATATATTTTAAAATGCAATTTATTCCTGTGATGCAGAGATGAATTTTCAGCATCGTTACTCCAGTATTCAGTGTCACTTGATCCTTCAGAAATCATTTTATTCTAATATGCTGATTTGATGCTCAAGAAACATTTCTTATTATTATCAATGTCGAAAACAGTTGTGCTGCTTCATATTTTTCTGGAAAGTCATGATACTTTTTTCAGGATTCTTTGATGTTCAAAAGAAGAGTATTTATTTGAAATAGAAATCATTTGTATTCAATGCGTCCTTGCTTATGAAATAAAAAAAAATCCTTACTGACCCCAAACTTTTAAATTGTAGTGTACATTTTATATTAGTTTGCCTGTTATAGATCAATAGTTACCTTTTAAAGTAAATAATTTGGTTACTTGATAACATGAGAATCACGAATACTGACTTAATCATTTCTGCAGCCCCGCTTGGTCATGCAGAGATAATCTTTTAGATATTGTTTAGCACATTTACCCCTTGAAATAATTTATGCATTAACATATTTAGAGCAATAGCAAAAGATACTGCTAAAAGAAAATAAAAGAATAAAAATAATAAAAGAAACTACTGCTGCTGTTTCTGTAGATCACCGTTTCAGTCACTGCAGAGATTTCAATCACTAAACCTTGGCTGCATGTAAACAGCTGGATTTTTCTGCTGTTACATATTGATGGAAACCCAAGAGATGTACAAAGTCTCAGGGATTAAAGTTCCGTCGCTACGACCGGATTTCCATCAGTTCATAAAGACAGTCACTTGCTTCATTCCTGAATGATTCAGCTGTTCGAACGAATCAATTGAATGAATGATCCAGTGATAAAATCAGTGACTTGCCACCACCTGCTGGCGGATTTAGTTTAATTTTTAGCGTATAATTTCAGTTATTTGAATCATATTTCTGTTTTCAAAATTTTATATTTAAAACATTAATCTCCACATGAATTTATGAATTTAACTGCGCTCATGCCACCTCTGAGCCTCATTAAATGTCTGAAAATGTACCTACAAGCCACTTTTGTGTTCTTCTGTGCCACCTCTGTAGTACAAATTAATTTATTAATACTAATTTCATATGATTGGTATCTTATTTGTCTTATTCTACATATTGTTTTAAATAGAAATTTAAAAAAGATTATAAACATAAATTTTTGAATTTGACATAGATGAAAATGGTGCCATTGCAAAGGTAAAAAGAATATACTCTTGTAAGTCACTTTAAAGGCAGGGTATGTGATTTTTCAAAAACACTTTAGAAAACTGATTCGGGCCGAATAGCAAAACAAACTTGTAGCCAATCAGCAATAAGGGGAGTGTCTACTCGTGATGTGGAGGAGAGAGCTTTCAGTGCATGGGACGGACATTAGCCGAAAGGTGCTCCTAAATATTTAAATTAGGAGGACAAGCCCTCCGAATTACAAGAAGAAAAAACAGCTCTTAAACTGGGTGTGTGACAGGTATGGCTGAGGAATGGGGTTTGGTCGAAGAAAAATTTTCAATCAAAAGATTTTTTTTGCTTTAACCCCTGCAATATAATAATAAGTAGAATAAGACAAATAAGTTACCAATCATATGAAATTAGTATTAATAAATTCATTTGTACTACAGAGGTGGCACAGAAGAACACAAACGTTTTCAGACGTTTAATGAGGCTCAGAGGTGGCATATGAGTGCAATTAAATTCATTAATTCATGTGGAGATTAATGTTTTAAATATAAAATTTTGAAAACAGAAATATGATTCAAATAACTGAAATTATATGCTAAAAATGAAACTAAATCCGCCAGCAGGTGGCGGCAAGTCACTGATTTTATCACCGAATCATTCATTCAATTGATTCGTTCGAGCGGCTGAATCATTCAGAAATGAAGCAAGTGACGGAACTTTAATCTCTGAAGATCTTCTTTTAAATGGGGTTAATAAATAAATTGTTTGTGAGAATGAATATGTAATGGAGCATGTTGATACTTTGAAAGTACATTCATAGTCTATGTAGAGGTCAATAAAAGCAACCTATGCCAGGACTGCAAAAGAAATATTTCTGTTTCTGTTTGTATATGGTATTTTATTTGCATTTTACAGGATAACGGGGTTTGTTAATTAAGAAAAAACATAAGCTATAAACATTTAATGTTAAAGCTGACCACTGATTTACTCCCAGTGAAACCACATCTGATTTTTAAAACAACCTGAATGTTGTAAAACTATAACAATTACAAATGGCTAATAGTTAACAAATTTTGCCTATATTATGTGTTAGACCTATGCACCATGTCATTATCACTTGAGAAAAATGCAACCACATGAAGATTTTTCTACATAATGTAAGGCTGAGCTGCTGTTTTCATGTTTCTTCCTGTCTCAATATGATCAGCCAAATCTCAGCCAAATAATGTCATATCCTAACAAACCGTACATCAATGGAAAGCTTATTTATTCAATTTCAAACAATTGACCCTTATGACTGGTTATGTGGTCCAGGGTCACATATGTCAATAACCTAGTCAATCTGATACAATCTGAGGTGTGTAAAACAAAGCTGCTCTGTTTAAAGAACATTTAGACCTGGTAAAATGTAAATTTGACATGTCATAACTTACAAGACCAGCGGTTCAAATAAAGCAAATCAACCTCAGATAATTTTGCAGAAAGAGAATGGCATAAGATGGCCACAAAATATGTAGTCAGATAAAAAAAACGATGAGTTGACAAATCGTAATTACGAGGTCAGGTGTGTTCAAGTCAGTTTAGTCGGCACAAGATGGCGGTGTACCTTCTTTTAATAAATTACAAGAAAATACAACAGGGTCTGCATTTTTTTTACTTGGATTTCATTAACTAGCTGCGTAACAAGAACATAACCAATTTGAGTGTAAATAGGTATTTGCACTTAGTGTAAATAGCATATTGCTAAAAATACTGCTATTTTCACTTAGTGTAAATAGAATCCATTGCTAATACGAGATTTGAAAAGGGAGGAAAAAAAAGTTCGGCAAAAGGCGGGATCGAACCCTGGTCGATCGCGTCAAAAAACTAAGGGCTTGCGCTTATCCATCTGCGCAACTGGAGCTGATAATTTACAGCCACTTTTAACTAAATGTAAATAGACACCCCGCATTTTTTATTCCATAGTAAGGGCAAAACCCTTTAAGAAACATTTCTGATTATTATCAGTGATGAACGAACAGTTCATATGTTTGTGAAAACCGTGATCCATTCAGGATTCTTTGATGAATAGAAAGATCAAAAGAACAGCATTTATTTGAAAGACACTGAAGACTGGAGTAATGATGCTGAAAATTCAGCTTTGCATCACAGGAATAAATTACTTTTCAAAATCAATTTCAACAGAAAACGGTTATTTTAAATTGCAATAATATTTCACAGTATTACTGTTATTACTATGTTTTGGATCATATAAATCTATCCTATACAGTAAATATGAGCCTAAGAGACTTCTTTATAAAACATTAAAAATGTTTACCAATCCTAAACTTTTAAATGGTATTGTATAATCACATGTGCTTAAATTGACTTTGAATGCAGTTTAGCCAATCAGAATCATCCATTTGATAGGATCTGTCAGTTTGATGATTTTCTTATTTTTTTGATTATTCCAGGTGGGCTCTCTGAATGTAAAGTGTTTGTCCACGCCGTGTCACACCAGTGGCCACACTTGCTATTTTGTAACAAAAGAAAACGGCACTGAACCACCAGCTGTGTTTACAGGTAAGACATAGTTTAACCGTGATCCATTCAGGATTCTTTGATGAATAGAAAGATCAAAAGAACAGCATTTATTTGAAATAGAAATCTTTTGTAACATTATAAATGTCATTACTGCCACTTTTGATCAGTTGAATGCATCCATAATGAATAAAGCAGAGCAGAGACTATTTTGACAGTCTGAAATATGATGAACTGTATTAACAATCCAGTTTTTTTGTTATGTTCACATTATTAACAGGCGATACTCTGTTTGTGGCCGGCTGTGGAAAGTTTTTTGAGGGTACCGCTGATGAGATGTATAAAGCCCTGATTGAGGTTTTAGGCCGTCTTCCTCCAGAGACGGTAACAGTTCCTCCATCTAAACCGAAATCTCTGCCTTTGTGCTATAAAATGTTACTGATTATTAAATATTAAAGCCATAAATGCTATTATAAAACGGATAGTTCCGGTCCTTGATTCTGATTGGCTGAGCCGC
>NW_015644337.1:157447-158427 GCF_001515625.1 Sinocyclocheilus rhinocerous
AAAACCCCCTTAGCTGTTATAAATTCACTGTAAACCACGGCTTCTTGGGGCTTATTGCTTTATTGAAGTCTTTAAACATCTTCATAGTTACTGAAATAGATGTTTTAGGTCATCAAAAGTCACGTTCTAAAGTTACAATTTGCTTTTGTTTCAGTGTGTATACTGCGGTCACGAGTACACCATCAATGATCTGAAGTTCGCATGGCATGTTGAGCCAAATAACGAGGCCATCCAGAAAAAGTTAACATGGGCTAAGGTGTTTAACTCTTCTTTAACATGTATTCACTTTAGCTGCAAATAGTATCATAGCGCAAGTGTTTGAATAACCTTGTCTTGCACTGCTTGGGAAAAATATGATAACAGAGAGCCAACCATTCCCTCTACGGTGGCGGATGAGTTCACATTTAACCCCTTCATGAGAGTGAGGTATGTGAAATAATTCCTAACCGTACATCATTTGTGACCCTGGAGCACAAAACCAGTCTTAAGTCGCTGGGGTATATTTGTAGCAATAGACAAAAATACATTGTATGGGTCAAAATTATTGATTTTTTTTTAATGCCAAAAATCATTAGGATGTTAAAGGGATAGTTCACCCAAGAATGAAAATGTGATGTTTATCTGCTTACCCCCAGGGCATCCAAGATGTAGGTGACTTAAAAACGAGTCCTGGGGAGAGTGTTTGATCCTTTGATCTTATAGTAGCCGTGGCAGCAGGCAGGGGGAAAGGTGATTGTTTTATAAACAAATATTGTGATTGGCCTGGTGAGCGTGTGTTTGTGTGTGTGTCTGTCTGTCTATCTGTGTGTGTGTGTGAGAGAGAGAGAATGAGAATCTCTTTTGGATTTTTTGATTTATTGATTTTATTTCAGTAAAAGCTGTCTTACTCTGATACAGTCTTACCAGTTAATTTGTATGTGTGTGAGAGAGAGAGTGTGTGTGTGTGTGTGTGTGTGTGAGAGAGAGAGAGAGAGAGAGAG
>NW_015644337.1:158572-162259 GCF_001515625.1 Sinocyclocheilus rhinocerous
GGAGGGACCAGCCGCGGAGGCACCAGCCGCTGAGGCACGAACCGTGGAGGGACCAGCCGCTGAGGCACGAGCCGTGGAGGGACCAGCCGTTGAGGCACGAGCCGTGGAGGGACCAGCCGTTGAGGCACGAGCCGTGGAGGGACCAGCCGTTGAGGCACGAGCCGTGGAGGGACCAGCCGTTGAGGCACGAGCCGTGGAGGGACCAGCCGTTGAGGCACGAGCCACGGAGGGACCAGCCGTTGAGGCACGAGCCACGGAGGGACCAGCTGCAAAGGCACCAGCCGCTGAGGCACGAGCCGTGGAGGGACCAGCTCTGCAGTCAACAGCCGTGGAGGAACCACCTTCCTCATCCATGGAATCCTGCACTTTTTTTAGGAAGCTCACAGAGGCTGGTGTGCGAGGAATGCTTTGCCTTCTTTTCATGAATGGGTACACCAGCGCTTTCCCCAGCTCCTCCAGAAAATTCCTCCTCCTGGAACTTTTCCCCTGTCTCCAGGTGGGATTGATTTCCCTCCACAGCACAAATGAATTGTAGGCTAAGACATCGATTATATTGAAGAAGAGAGCCATGGGCCAGCGAGCTGTCTTCCGTCCACATGTGTATGTTGCAACGATCTGGAATATTACACACACACACATGCACAAATTTTTAGTAAATGTTCTGTCATTTAGTGCAATTTACTTTTTTTTTTCCAGTTCATTTCAACTTCAGTTTACCATTATTTCAATAAAAGCTGTCTTACTCTGATGCAGTCTTACCAGTTAATTTGTGTGTGTGTGTGTGTGTGTGTGTGTGTGTGTGTGTGTGAGTGAGAGAGAGAGAGAGAGAGAGAGAGAGAGAGAAAGCGAGCCTTTTGTTGTTTGTTTTCATTTATTTTATTCAACATATTCTCACAATGTGCTCTGTTGCAGTCTTACCAGTTCATTTCTGTGTGTGTTGTGTGTGTGTGAGAGAGAGAGCCCCTTTTGTATTTTTTTCCATTTATTGATTGGTGTCTATTTTGCACTCCTGATATTCTAGAGAGTCACCCCTTGATTGCTGCACACTTTTTTTCTGACCAGTGGATGATTTGTAGTTTGTACCACCAAAAGATTCACTGAGTTTTCACATTTTTTCGTATTTCCCATTCATTTCCTATGTCGGTCATTTTTGACCGCGAAGAAGTCAAAAGTGTGACTATTTTTTTTTTGACCCTTTAACATATCCGAATCATGTCCATGAAATTTTTTTGTGTGTTCATATTGCTAATGTGACAAAAGTCACCAAGTGTCATCTCATTCCGATGAAGCTACGATTTTTAAAAATTCTAAATATACAATTTTTCGGTCAAAAATGACCGAAGAGGGCCAGAGGGTTAAGACTGGTTTTGTGGTCCAGGGTGGAATCTATTAAATATAATCTACATATTAGATACAAAATATAAATCATATAAACCTTCTTGCACCATCTACACAAATTAACTTAGTCAATTTGGAATATTACTATTAAAAATGTATATAATTTTAAAATGAATACTGTTTCCCCCCTCATGTCTTTGTGTTTGCACTTCAGAGAGAAGTCGGTACCAGAGCATGCTGGGACCAGTGACCCGATTGAAGCCATGAGAAGCATCCGTAAGGAGAAGGACGGCTTTAGAGTCCCAAAGAATTGAGCTTTCAGGCTTGTCTTTCCGATGGTCATCACCACTACGCTTATATCTGCTCATCACTTGACTAACAATCGCAGGACATGCAGAAACTCCATTTACAGCAAAAGCACAATCATTGAGCTGGTATGTTATTTCCATGTTTTTTCTTTAAGACAGCGTATCGTCTTCGGTGAGCAATAAATAGGATTGTTAACCTGTAAAACAATGTTATTTAAAACATTGCTGCAAGCAATAGATCAAACAAAAACAAATTATTTACAATGTTTTCATGAATACATTTATGCCACTGATTCGCATTGATAGAAAATTCAAATGTACTAGGTCTGTTTTGTAGGCACAATTTTATTTACGCAAGTTTACGTAGGTTTTATTTTTGACATTTTCAGCTTTTGGGAAGAGCCAGGCCATGTGGTTAAATTATAGTTTTATGTCGAAATGTTTGTCTTAATGTGCAATGTTTTATTTTGTAAATCAAAAAGAATTATTTTTAAGATGTTATGAACAAAGCGTATTTTTATGTCAATCAGAAAATGACATTTGATGAAATTGTGTTTATTCTGATGTCTCTGGATGATTTTGAATATAGAAATTATTGAACAATGCATACTGGTTTTTCGCCTTGTTTTATCTCATCCAGTTATTGTTTCAGCCGAACTTGCACTTTTTGTCATCAAAAATAACAGATATTATTAATTATAATTATAGTGTTCATACTGAATAAAGTCTTAATGTAAATTTACATAGCTGTTTGTTTTTTTCATAAATCCAGCTACAATCTTGATTAATGATGTGTTGTTTTATTACCTTATTTTGTATAAAACAATATTAAGTACTAATTGTTAAACACAAATTTTTCTTGTTGCAATAAAAGTTTTCCAACCTTCTTGAACCTATTGTATTACCAAACGATTTACATACAATTTTGCTTAATAAAATTATAATAATTCAAAGTATCAAATTACAGTTTTAAATGTCACATGTAAATGAAAAAAAAAAAAATGGCAATATCAAGATCATTTAATATTTAAGAGTTTTTTTGTTGTTTTGGTCATTTAAAAAAAGCCCAGAATCAAAATACCTATATTAAAGAAAAAATTAGTGCTGTCAAACGATTAATCGCATCCCCCCAAAAAAATGTTTGTTTACATAATATGTGTGTGTGTGTGTGTACTGTGTATGTTTATTATGTACATATAAATACACACCCATGTATATATTTAAAAAATAAGATATGTTTATATTTTAAATATATTTATATATAATATATGTAAATATTTTTTAAATATATACTGTGTGTATTTATATATACATAATAAATAAACAGTACACACATGTAAACAAAAACTTATTTTGGATGCGATTAATCGTTTGACAGCACTAGAAAAAAGTAAATCACAAATATATACATAAAGAATTAATAGAATTAAAATATATTTATAGTTCATTTTCTCAATAAATAGAATTACATTCATGGAATAATTCATATATTTATTATCATAAATCAAAATATATTTTAAAAAAGAAGAAAAGGTATAATTTTCAGTGCATACTACATAGTAACATCTATTGCGTTTTTTTTGCATTCAACACTTTCAAAGTAACAAACTCACAAATACATGAAAGAAAACAATAACACAAGGCAACATTCATGGACATAGAAAAATTGCCTACTGCTAAAAGACACATAAAGACCGGTTTAATTTGTAGGCTGACCCCAACCTTTTCCAGCGGATACTTTATAGAAGCAGGAAATAGAACTTCATCTGTCTTATCAAACATAATCACATTTGCTAATGGCGTGTCTAGAAGTGTTTAGCTGGTGTAGTGTCAAATGCATCTTAAAGTGTAACTTGACTTCGACAAACATTTAACGGAAGGCAAAGAAACAACTTAAATGGTTCATCAGTAGGCCTGTCGCAATAATCAATATATCGACTTATCGCGCAACATACAGTGGGTACGGAAAGTATTCAGACCCCCTTAAATTTTTCACTCTTTGTTATATTGCAGCCATTTGCTAAAATCATTTAAGTTAATT
>NW_015644337.1:162610-166400 GCF_001515625.1 Sinocyclocheilus rhinocerous
TTTATTCAGGTTTTTTTTAAGGTATCTAATATTTTGATACCTAATTTCCATGATCTAAATATTCTTAAAAATTAAAAGTGTTGTCATTTGAAAGTGTCTAGGCCTTCTTGCATTTTTATGCTGTTACATTATGATTATATATTCAGTGGCATAAAATGGTCTTTAAAATGACAATAATATCGCTTATCGCAATTATTTCTGGGGCAATATATCGCACAACAAGTAGTTGTTATCGTGACAGGCCTATTCATCAGTGTCTCGTGTCTCCTCACCACTTTATACTGAGTCCACTGGTGTTTTTTTCTATGGCGTGGTACTCTGTGTGCAGCAGCGGTCTGGCTTTCTCCTTTCCCACGCTCTCTAACCAGCTCTGATAGAGTTCAGCCACTCGCAAGTCCTGCTCTGGCACCGAGGTACGTTCACCGTGGTACAACTCCTCCACCTGCTGCAGCAGCTCTTTGCTCGTTTGATCTGATGAAGGCTTCAGCTGACCTCCGCCATTCAGACTTCCTGTAGAACACAATCCAAAGTGTCAGTGAATCCGATCTGAAACACTATCCGATTACTGTCTGCGATTAATAGGTTATGCAAATTTCGAACAGATATCATTCTAGAGAACAGTATCAGAATATTATACAAATTCAACAATGACAAAACCGTGGCCCAAAGAATTTCACTCTATGGAGCAAAGAGTACAAAATATAACATCAAATTAACTATGAAAACATGTAATTACGTAAAAAAATATGTATATATTTAGGAATATAATAACAAAAATATAAATCTAAAAAAGTGAAATAGTACAATTTTCCTTCAGTGATGCTAAATGCAACGTTTTTTTCTCACATAGTAAAAGTTTTTCTCACACAGAAAGTTTACAAACGTTACAAAAAGAAGGTTTTTAAGCACTAGGGGTGTCATTTCTGACCTGACGGACATGCCATCACTTCTACAAAGTGGTACTGTGACTTTCCGCGTTTCAGCTTCTGCACCAGGTTCTGAATGTTCCTGAAGCCGTAGACGGCAGCGAATCGCAGCAGAACTTGACCGTCCTTCTCTAGAGTGACTTCCTGGAAGTCTTTGTTTCTTTTGGGGGGACAAATCAAAAAAATGTCACTTACAGAGACACTACCATGAGATGTGACCAATAAACTATAGTAGCACCATGGTATTTCTGGAAGTGTTATGGTGAACAAACCCTTAAAAGCAGTCTTTTTAAATAAAACGTGACAGGTGATGCATTATTCCTTACATTAACAGTACTGTGGTAGTACCATGGAGTGATAGAGTGATTTATCAGATGTTAATATCGATGATTATACTGTCGTATAACTTACTTTTAAGAATACCATATTACATGGTTCCTATCATCTCTGACCAATTTCCAGTCATAGAAATAGTTTTTAAGTGATTTTTACATATTTTACACAGAAATTCTTAGTTCAAAATTACTTGCATTTAGAAATCAGTTACATTCTAGTCATTTCTAGCCAAAGAAATACTTTAGAAGAATTTGTAGAGCTATAGAAATTGTATTAGCGTGATCTAAGACTGATTTAAAAATTCCATGAAAAAAAATCATTTTCCTGGTCTGTCTCAAAAACCATGGTAAATATTTCATAACATTTATACATTTCAGACAATCTAAACCTTAAAATGAATATTCATTATTTACAGTAAATATCAATAAATTCTTTACACTAGCATTCAAATGTTTGGAGTCGGTAAGATTTTGAAAAGTATTTTTGAAAGACGTCTCACCAAGGCTGCATGTATTTGATCAAAAATACAGAAAAACAGCAATATTGTGAGATATTACTACAACTTCGAATAAGAGTCGTCTATTTTAATGTGTCAAAACGTAATTTAATCCTGTGATCAAAGCTGAACTTTCAGCATCATTACTTCAGTCTTCAGTGTCACATGATCCTTCAGAAATTATGCTAATATAGTCAAAATAAAACATCTCATTACTATCAATGCTGAAAACCGTTACAAAGATTTTTTCCAGAATTCTTTGATTAATAGATAGTTTAAAGTTTAACGGCATTTTTATTATTTGAAATGGAAATCTTCTGTAACAACATGAGTCTTTTGACCATTTTGATGAATTTAATGCAACCTTGCTAAACAAAGGTTTGAATTTCTTAAAAAGTTTAGGGTCAGTCGATTTTCTTTTTAACAGTGGTGAACAAACAACACAGTTCTGGGATCACTGTAACAACACTGCTGTGTTCAGACGTACTTTATTGTCTTGTAAGTGAGTTCATCCACTTCAACCCCAAACAGCTGTTTGGCAGCATGTTTGTAGATGTGATGAAGGTATCCTCCCGATCCACTTCCTGCGTGACCCAGCAGCTCCTCCCCACATACGTTACTGAACCTAAAACACATTCACACGTATGAGTCTATTTCATAAGTGCTAGCTGGGTTTCACTGCCAAACAGAAGAACTTACATTGTGTCTAAAGGTGCCACTTCCACGTCACTCAAGGACACATTCTCCTCTTCCAACATCTTCAGAACTTCACCTATGAATCAGACACATAGACAATGAGGTCTTATGGCTATAATCTTACCCGTTTTCCTTCAGTTCGTGATTTTAACCCTATTAGATTCACTCACCTGAAGTGATGACGCAGTCCACCTCTCTGGTCTCGTACTCGCTGAGGTAGAAGTCTGGTCTGGAAGCCTCGAGTTTCTTATCATAGCAGGGCATCACTGTCACATGGTAGATCTGATGTGGTGAAACACCCTGTCAAAGCAAAAGATGGAGAATGAAAATCTCATACTAGAACTACCATTCTAATGCACTGATATATCCCATGATTCAAAATGCATTTTGACCTTGATTTGTCACGTAAATGTAGTAAGTGGGGAAAGAAAAAATGTAATTAAACAATAATTAAAGAAATAGAATTTTTTTAATATATAAAAAACAAGCATTTGCATTTAATTTGAAAAATACTTACATATATTTTAATAACAAATATCATTCAAATAATGTATCATAATTCAACTTACTCATTTAATTAAAAAAAAAATTTACCTGAGAAATAGTCTGCTATGTTGTTAATATTAAATCAAACAATTAAAAAAAGAAATAAATTAGCGCTGTCAAACGATTAATCGCGATTAATCGCATCCAAAATAAGTTTTTGTTTACATAATATATGTGTATGTACTGTGTGTATTTATTATGTTTAGATAAATACACACACATACAGTATATATTTTGAAAATATTTACATGTATATACATTTATATATTTATATTCTTATATTTTCTATTATATATCAATATATTTAATATTAATATATATAATTAATATATAAACATAACATATTTTTCTTAAATATATATACATGCATGTGTGTGTATTTATATATACATAATAAATATACACAGTACACACACATATTATGTAAACAAAAACTTTTATTTTGGATGCGATTAATTGCGATTAATCGTTTGACAGCACTAAAATAAATACATTTGCTCTCAATTTATTTCAATGTGCTTGATTATTGGCCGTTTACTGGAATAATTATTTAATTAATAATAACTAATAAAACCTGACTTTAGGGCTTAATCGCATTCAAAATAAAAGTTTGTTTACATACTATATGCGTGTACTGTATATATTTATTATGTATAATAAACACACACACATGTATATATTTAAAAAATATTTGTATGTATTTACTTTTATACTTGTATATAATTAATTATACAATATATACGTGTGTGTGTGTATTTATATAAACATAATAAATATACACAGTACACAC
>NW_015644337.1:167076-168155 GCF_001515625.1 Sinocyclocheilus rhinocerous
GGTTTATAATAAGTTTAAATAACAAATAATTTAGCAATATATTTAAACAACTATAAAGCAGTGTCTAATGTGGCCTTCAAAATTCAAATCAAGTCTAAAAATACTTCAAAAAATGTTTTTAATGTGAGACTTTGTGTTTAGCACAAAGCATTGTGGGCCGTTTCTCCCTCTCTGAACAGACGTTTATTGTTTAGTACCTTCTGAGAGGCAAAATAGCCCTTGACCAGAGAACCCATCATCTGCTGCGGCGAGCGGGTCGTGCTGATGTACGGGAGGATGAATTCACCATGAGCCTTCTCAGCATAGCAGATCCAGCCTGAACCAAACACAAAAGATCAAGAACAAATCCATATTGGACCCATAATAAAACACACTGCCGAGAATATGTCAACAAAAGTGCCAGTAAAGGTTACATGCATTTTATATACAGCAGTTTACTTGGGCAGCTCTCTAGGTTTTGAGACACAGCCACTTCCATTACCTTGCAAATAAAGTGGGCCCAAACTTGGGAGCTCTAACTAAATGAACGTCCTTGATAATTAGCATTTACAGTATTTACAAGACTTAACGTTATCAAAAAAACTTGTCAGAAACATGTGTCACTTTTGTAAACTGTATCGTTATCTACACAATGTTACGTGCGTTTAGCTTATGATCAGCTGACCGGTGTCATTTGCCTATCATATAGATATAAAGTAAAAGCACTGAACTGATAATAATGTGTCTGTTTCAAAAGTTACATGCAGAAACATCTATTCAACCTGAGACGGAGTGATAAAATCATCCAGATCCGTGAGCTGAAGCACTCCACTGAAATGCGACGCCATTGTTTTTGCTGCTGCCCGTATTCCTGTCAGTGTTGCCAACTAATTTTCAGGGGAAGTTGCTAAGGGAAGGTCGATTTGTTGCTAAAAGTTGCTAAATGACATTGTGACGTCATTGCAAGATGACATTATTACATAATTATGACGCAAAGTTACATAAAATCTCAGGAAACAAATATTTTATGTGTTAATTTAGATTTGTTCATAAAATAATATAACGTAATATAATATTAAAATATAAATAACTGTATTTTT
>NW_015644337.1:170830-188139 GCF_001515625.1 Sinocyclocheilus rhinocerous
AACATTTATGTTTTTATTTCTGTTCTCTGATAAGCATTGTTCAGGGCTGCCATTCCCAAAAGCTTTAATGTTTTCTTATGATACTTTTGGGAAACGCAGCCCTGTTTGAATGCACTGTCAGCAGTGAGTGAATGCTGTCTGTGATTGATTGGTTCTGTCTTGCAACATTTGCGTGTGTTCAGATGAGCAGGAAAATAGTTCTATCCTACACAATTACTCGCTAACAAAGGTTATTCGTCCAATTCAATGCATATTGTACGCATTATTATTATTATTATTATTATTTTTGTTAAATAAACAAAACCACTGGTAAATAAAACGCACCTTATTATCGATATTTTTGTTTGAGTATCGATGCTTTCGATACTCGCGTCAGTATCGATATATCGATACCTCGGATCGATACGCCCATCCCTACCCGCTGTTATCGATTCAACATCGAAGTTTTTCCATTTCGAAGTTTTTTTTGCATTCAACAAGATACGCTAGAGAAATTTGAATATGTCTCAGTCTAAGATAACGTATTTTCATATAAGACTCACATTTAAAGACACCTTATTTTAAAAAGAAGAAGCTAAAGAGAGAGAGAGAGAGAGAGAGAGTTTTTACATTAAAATAATGCAATTTTTTCACTAGACATTGGACCTGCTATATAAAATATAACTGGTAAAATATAATTTTATATGTGTTTTGTCTTGAAAAGTAAGCAAATATCATATGGTAAGTAAGCATATGTAGTCCTTTAATTATGAAAACGTAAAAAACTGCATGTAAAATTAATAATAATTATACAAGAATTAGAAAATTAGAAAACTATCCAAATGTAATTTGTTTTTAAACCAAATTAAGTCATGATGTAGCAACTGGCTTTATTTTTGTGCGCATTTATAAGTGACTTTACGGTCCCTCAGTGTTTGATGCACTGGACACCAGGCGCCGTAAAGCGTCGATGTGACGCGCACACTTACTTTCACTGTCACGCTGTTATCGTTCAGGTGCTCGCTCGGTCAAGTGCAGAAAGATGTCTGCCGACCATTTGTCATCAAATTATCAATTCAAATAACCTCTTGTAAGTACGTCACGTTAAACAGGTTGAACTTGTCGCGTTTTTCAACCACACAAATGCACTTGCTGCAGCAAGAAACTACACACGGAAGTAAATCTATGTCTGTTTATATGCTACATAAAGTCTTTTATCTAAAGGATTAATGGTCTTTAACGGAGTAAGTTTACATTTCGGTGTTTCTCTAAAGTGATAACAACATGCATTCATTTATAAAGCGTCATGTCTGCTATTTGAGCAAGAAAAACAAATCTCTTTTAATGCTAAAGAGTCCGAATTGTGAGGAAATATATTAAATGCATGTTATGTTGTTGATCTACTTTGATTATTGATGCATTCCCACATTTTTTTTTAAAAAGACCACGTTTTCATTTGCATTTGTAAAGTGTTTTATTATTATTATTATTATTAATTATTATTATTATTAAATGCATAAACTTGGGCCAGTTGCATGAAAGGTTTAGACTGGTCTTATAAGTTAGCCATCAAAGACTGGTCATAATTTTTTAAAAATTCAGTTACATAACAGCATAGATTATAAGTTGAATCCAAAAATGAGACTGATTTCTGGCTAACTGCTAGTCGGACTTAATATAGGTCTTAATATAGAGGCTAAGTTTATGCAACTGGCCCCTGATGTGTTTAGAAGTGGAGGCTTTTCCATTGTCATTTAAACAGGTAAAGATTTTTAAGCTTTTCATTACGTCTCTTGATTTTCAATGCAAATTTTGTTTCGAAGGTCACCTGAGTTCAACACCTGCCTTCATTTCTATGGTTTATCGCATTCACCTGCACAGAAAATAATGCAATTTTTTCACTAGACATTGGACCTGCTATATAAAATATAACTGGTAAAATATAATTTTATATGTGTTTTGTCTTGAAAAGTAAGCAAATATCATATGGTAAGTAAGCATATGTAGTCCTTTAATTATGAAAACGTAAAAAACTGCATGTAAAATTAATAATAATTATACAAGAATTAGAAAAAGCTGTTTGAAATTAAATATATCGTGTAACACAACAGGACTCCGCTGGCACTTCTTGACACGTTATGACAACTACCCAAATGTAATTTGTTTTTAAACAAAATTAGGTCATATGATGTGGCTGTAGCAACTGGCTTTATTTTTGTGCGCATTTATAAGTGACTTTACGGTCCCTCAGTGTTTGATGCACTGGACACCAGGCGCCGTAAAGCGTCGATGTGACGCGCACACTTACTTTCACTGTCACGCTGTTATCGTTCAGGTGCTCGCTCGGTCAAGTGCAGAAAGATGTCTGCCGACCATTTGTCATCAAATTATCAATTCAAATAACCTCTTGTAAGTACGTCACGTTAAACAGGTTGAACTTGTCGCGTTTTTCAACCACACAAATGCACTTGCTGCAGCAAGAAACTACACACGGAAGTAAATCTATGTCTGTTTATATGCTACATAAAGTCTTTTATCTAAAGGATTAATGGTCTTTAACGGAGTAAGTTTACATTTCGGTGTTTCTCTAAAGTGATAACAACATGCATTCATTTATAAAGCGTCATGTCTGCTATTTGAGCAAGAAAAACAAATCTCTTTTAATGCTAAAGAGTCCGAATTGTGAGGAAATATATTAAATGCATGTTATGTTGTTGATCTACTTTGATTATTGATGCATTCCCACATTTTTTTTTAAAAAGACCACGTTTTCATTTGCATTTGTAAAGTGTTTTATTATTATTATTATTATTAATTATTATTATTATTAAATGCATAAACTTGGGCCAGTTGCATGAAAGGTTTAGACTGGTCTTATAAGTTAGCCATCAAAGACTGGTCATAATTTTTTAAAAATTCAGTTACATAACAGCATAGATTATAAGTTGAATCCAAAAATGAGACTGATTTCTGGCTAACTGCTAGTCGGACTTAATATAGGTCTTAATATAGAGGCTAAGTTTATGCAACTGGCCCCTGATGTGTTTAGAAGTGGAGGCTTTTCCATTGTCATTTAAACAGGTAAAGATTTTTAAGCTTTTCATTACGTCTCTTGATTTTCAATGCAAATTTTGTTTCGAAGGTCACCTGAGTTCAACACCTGCCTTCATTTCTATGGTTTATCGCATTCACCTGCACAGAAACAGACATGAACACTCAGAAGTTTATGAGGTTGATCGTGGGCTGCTTGGTGATTGTTGCCATGGTGAAAATTTTCTTTCGTCCCAGGTGAGGTTTGCAGTTCTCGTGGGGTCTCCATGTACACGTGCAAACCATGCTTCGCTGTCCCAAACAAGCTTGTGATTAAACTTTATTTACCTTCTATTCATAGCTCAAGCAAAGACACGAGTGTCAAGACCCACCAAATCATACAAGGTGGTAATTTCTGGGCTAAGCAGCGTATCCCACAGCTGAATTTGGTTCATAATGAGGAGGATCCTGTCAACCCAGAGGTTCAGCCAGAGGAAAAAGAGACGATCCAGTCAAACCAAGAGGAGTTTGAACCAGCAGTTCCTGATGATACACCCATGGATCCATTAAAAATTGTGCACTTAGATCTGAAAGGCGCCGCACCCAAAGTCAAATACCTTGAACAGGTGGGAATGTATGCAAACAGGATTGTGTTCAAATGTATTAATAGTTTCTTTTTAAAGTTTACCTTTATGTTCTTTTGTAGATATTCCCTCTACTGTCAACTCTGGGTGCTAATGGGATATTGCTGGAATATGAGGACATGTTCCCTTATGAGGGGGAACTCAGCATTCTCAAATCAAGCTTTGCATACAGGTGAGTGACTGATTCTGAGCATCTGATTAACTAAACCTGGCTAAATTTGACTCAGTTTGCCCTCAAATGAAAATTCTGGCTTTATGTACTCAGCCTCATGTCGTTCTACACCTGTATGCTGTTATTTCTGCGGCACGCAAAAGGAGATATTTGAAGAATATTTACTGTATGCAGCATTTTTCCAAAAAAAATGACAGTGAATAATAATCACCAGTATTGCTTATATACTTAATTTTAATTATTTACTATAATAAATGGTATGTTTTTTTAAATCTTCTCTTCAAACTCACCTTTTCAGAGTAGCATTTATGTGATTATGTGACTGTTTTTATTTTATATTATATTATTCTTAAACTGTTTTGTTGCATGTTTTCATTTGAATTTTTTTTTGTATTTTAATGTTTAATTTTTAAGCATATTATTATTATTATTATTATTATTATTATAGTACTTCTGAATATTTTAAGTTAATTAATATTTAGAGTTTTCATTTTTATGAGTAGTTTTGTCATATCAAAATGTAGTTTTGTCATTTTGTTTGTTTATTCTAAATAATTGTATTTAGCTTTAACTTGTTTTTTGTTTTAGTTTTAGTAATTTTAGTACTTCAACTAAATGTTGCTGAGGCAACATTTCCAATTTTCATGCAAGTTTTTTTTTAAGTTTAGTGTTTTCATATAATATTTACATTTTATTTTATTTCAGGTTTATTTTAATTACTGAAGAACATTAGCACATATGTCATGCTTCAAAGAGAACCAAAAAAACATAATATAAATACCATAGAAATAGTCAATTAAAAGCAGTTCACTGAAGCCAATTACAGTAACTTACATGAGGAACAGATTGACATTTAGGTGAACTGTTGCTGTATTATATTCAGAGATCATAAGCTGATTTCTGTTTATACACATTTTTAACTTGCTTCTCTTTATTGTTTCTGGGAAAGTCCGGAAGATATAGAGGAAATGAAGTCTCTGGCCAAACGGCACAAGCTTGAACTGATTCCTCTGGTGCAGGTGTTCGGACACTTGGAGGCAAGTACAGAAGAAGCTAACTCTCACAAAAACTGTAGATATCTCAAACAAGTGCTCACTACATACTTCAGTAAAGCAGTAGAAGGAGCAACCAGTCACAGTGGTTATGTTGATGTGGAGGCAAAAATCATTCAAATGCTGTGATTTTACTTTATTAGCATACTGTACACCAGTGTTTCCCAACCTTGTTTTAGTCGCGGCACCCTTTGAAAATTTTAACAAACTTGTGGCACCCTACAAAATTAATTTTGTCACAATATTTGAATTTCTAACTTCAATATGATAATTTGAAAAGTATAGATATTCGGTACAACAGGGTCATACAGATACAGTATGACAGTCATACAGATATTTTTAATATTATAAAAAAAAAATTGTCCATCAATGGTGGCAATCAGTAGGCTAAATTCTAATGAAGAGACCAATTTATATGACAGACTTTAATGTAGGCTTTTAGCGGCACCCCGGTTGGGAAACACTGCTGTACACTATGTACCAGTCTTTCTGTTCACATTTCACAGTTTGTCTTAAAACACGAGAAGTACTTCAAATTGAGAGAAGTGCAAACGTTTCCCAATAGCCTGAACCCTCAGGCCCAAGGAAGCATGGATCTTGTTCAAGACATGTTAACGCAGGTTATGAAGAAGCACCCAGAAGCAAAGTGGTTCCACATTGGTGCTGATGAGGTCGGTGGATCTTTATTCTCTACGGATCATTGAAAATAGTTGTATTTCATGGAAAAAAAGAAAATGGCAAAGACACAATGAGTTGGTTTTCGTTCTTGAGTGACCTATTCCTTTCAAATGTAAGCTCATGTGGATGAAATACGTTTAGGTACGTGGCCTGGGCGAAAGTGAAGATTCAAAGCGGTGGTTGGAAACCAACAATGGAGACATGGGAAAGCTGTTCCTCAATCATGTGACCGCAGTTGGGAGATTTATGACCAAACTGAAGCGAGGAATCAAGCTGATCTTGTGGGATGACATGTTTCGTAAACTTAACTCCGACACAATCAAAGGTATATTGAGAGCGTCTGCAAGCCAGTAAATTTATGTTTGCCAGATTACCAGTAAAACTCACTTTTACTGTAATGTACAGTATTTGCATATTATGATGCGTTGCGCTGTAATTTTTAGACTTAACAGTGACATCTAATGGTGTGGATGAAACATCCTTCAAAAACAACAAATTATAGATGTCCTATTCACAGGTGTATTTGTGACCTTGTGAAGTATGAAAGTATGAAAATGGGGGGGGTTACTAAGATACAGTGAGAGGTAACTTGACATGGCAGGACAAAGACTTTTACAATGGAAAATGTTGCTTGATGCACCTTTCAAGCGTTCAGAAATACAATGGCAATAACACAGTAGTGCTTTTTGGTCCTGATGTGGGTGTTTACATTTTAGAATCAGGTTTGCAGGAACTTGCATCGCCCATGATATGGAAGTACATCCCAAACATGGATGTGAAAGAGATCGGTAAGACCCTGTTCTGGTTCTTGTCTGAAAATACTGACCCTATTTATTAGCTTTATCAGCTGTGCAAGTTATTCCGAGGAAATAGGTTTCTCTTTGTAATCTTTTATGGAGATATTCAAAATGAATCTCTGAAACGATTTGAAATAAATGTTTTTTAAATGTTTGACTTTTAAAAATGGTATTTTTAAAATGTAACACATATCATTACTTGTCCGTATACTCATAGGCAATATGACTGATTATACATGTACACTACGGTTCAAAGGTTTGGAGTTTAGTAAGTTTTTATGTTTTTTTTTTTAAATATACAAAATATATATTTTAGTTTTTTTAATATTAAATAAATTAGAACTTTTATTCAGCAGGGATGCATTAAATTAATGTGACGGGGGAAAAAATGAACAGGAAAGATATTTACAATTTTAAAAAAGATTGGTAAATGATGTTCCTTTGAACTTTATTAATCAAAGAATCCTGAAAAAGGTATCGCAAAAGAAATTACAAAAACATTAAATATTTAATTTAAATAAAAAAATAATAATATGTAAATATTTAATATATAAATCTGTGTATAAATATAGTAATAATTAGTGCTGTCAAACGATTAATCGCGATTAATCGCATCCAAAATAAAAGTTTTTGTTTACATAATATATGTGTGTGTACTGTGTATATTTATTATGTATATATAAATACACACACACATGCATGTATATATTTAAGAAAAATAAGTTGTTTATATTTTAAATATATATCTATATAATATATATTATATGAATAAAAATATATACATGTAAATATTTTCGAAATTATCGAAATTATTTTGTAAATTATTTTGGATGCGATTAATCGTTTGACAGCACTAGTAATAATGTAAAAACTTTGTATTTACATTTTGTTTGTAGGTAACTATATCTCTAAGTATGAGCAGGCTGGATTTAAGGGTGTGTGGTTTGCTAGCGCTTTCAAAGGAGCCTCTGGAATTGACCAGAAATGGACCCCAATCAATCACCATTTAAAAAACCACCTACAGTGGCAGAAAGTCATTACATCCATGCCGCAGTACAAGTCTGTGAGATTCCAAGGCATAGCTCTGACTGGCTGGCAGAGGTAAGCCTGCAGTTTTACAGAACTGTTCCTTCAAATATTGTGTGCCATCAAACATGCAATGCCATTATACAAACTGTAAAGGAACCTTACAAACCTAGAGCATTACTAGGATATATACATTATACACTATTATTTCTCAAGTAATAATTAATGTTAATGAAAACCTGTGCGTTGAAGGTATGAGCATCACACTGTGCTGTGTGAGCTTCTCCCTGTGGCCATCCCTTCTCTGGCTGTCTGTCTTCAGACGCTGAAATACGGTGAGTGTTTTATTCCTGGAGGGATTGAGTATGTAACATGCTGTTTTATAAATGAGTAGAATAACATGATATGTGATGTACTACAAAGTGTTTTGTTTGCATTAGGTTCATTTGATACTGAGGCACAGAAGGAGGTGCAGCGCCTCCTTGAGTGTCAGATTGAGCTGAGCAAAAATGAGTGGTATGAAGTTGTTTATATAGATCTATTTGAATAGATTGTGATGTATGTAATGGATGCTCTCTTGACCGTTCTGCAGTAAGGGTGCATCCTTTCCTGGCTCAGATGTTTATGAAATGGTGAAGAAGATCAACGACGACCTGGAGAGTTCAGTTAAAAAGATCATGCAAAGCTAGTGAGTGATTCTGTTTCCGAGTGACCTTTCATATAAACATGAGCTCAAATGACATTCACACAGAGCATAAGCATTAAATTCTTTGTCTTGAACATTTTGTTGCTTGTGCTAACATTTTGTTCGCCTTGTGTTTTGCAGCCATGTCAAGGGATCATTCAGTCCATATCATCGCAAACGCAGCTTTGCAAACCCTCGAAATCTTGCATTTTTCAAAGATGAACTGAAAAAGTAAGCTTTTTTTAACACTCACATATCATTTGACGCATTTATTAGCAAAAATATTGTTTTTATATTTCTCATTAAACATACTGGTTAGTATATGGATACAGGGCTCCCATAGTTATAGTGAGCCATAGTAAATAGTTTTGAAATGGTTCCTTTCAATGAATTTGTCAGAAATGGTTCATAAATAATGTCTAAAAGATTCATTCATGTATTAGTCTGTATCAGAATTTACAAACAAAATGGACTCAAGAAGTCTTGCAAAAGTCATGGAAATTTTCAAAAATGATTGATAACTAAAACTAAAAACCATTAGAACTATTTTGTTACTTGAAATAAAATGTTAGCTGAAGTTTAAGTACTACTTCAAGTTAAGTGCTGAAAAAAATTAAAACTTGTGTAGATATATTTAAAAAACTAATAAAAATGACAAAAACACAACAAATTCCCTTAAACTTTAAAGGGGTCATATGATACGATTTCAATTTTTCCTTTCTCTTTGGAGTGTTACAAGCTCTTGGTTATCATGAGAACAGAAATTATAAATTATAAATACAAATTATAATAGTTTATTAATGATGCTTAAATAACACTGGTGCAAACATTGAATGTTTGCAGGTGTAGGTGATTATTATAAACCTAAATATTTAGCTTTTTTCCCTCTTGTCAGATTGATGGATGAATGGGATTCCTTTTTACTGACTTTCCGGCAAAATATGGAGGCAGTCTTCTACCCAGACACTTTAGAGGAGTGGTTGGAGGAGAACGTCAACGGACACATAGAAAGACTTCATGGAATGGTGGTTGATGTAGAACGAATCATTAAACTCAATGGACAGCCAAAGGTTGATCCTTTAAGAAAGAGGTGAAACAGACAAGCGGACAACAGGAAAGACATTCCAAAATGTGGCATTCAAACTTCCTGCTGTGTTTTTCCACCTCCTTGCTTGTTTCCTGAAGGCTTTGCTGGAAGTGATGACAAGATTATGAAAAGTTGCATAAAAGTTCTCTCATTACACTGGGTATGCACTTCTTGAAGAAGTGGACTCACTACACTACGCATCGATGCATTTATTTCATCTGTATTTGAGTTGACTCAAAATTATGAAAATTATTTGCCTTTGCAGTTACACTGGTACAGCTTATGTTTTTTTTTTTTTCAATGTAAATGTCTAGGGATGGAACGTGACCAAACTTCATGTCTTTGACATGCAAAATGTATTTTGTACATTTTGTGCAGTTTGAGGAGCAGAAATATTGTACAATTTTGTACAACTGCAGAATGTGGAATCATGTTACAATTGAGAGCCTCGAATAAAGTATCTTTAGAAAACCTCAGAAAACATTCAAACTGGAAACCTGCTGGTTATGGAGCTTATGTTACATTTACAGCCTTATCACAATGCCAATAACTCAACATAATTTGCTGGATTTAATTTCTTTGTGTGTGTATGTGTTTACAACATAAAATAAAAAAAATTGGGGAATGTATTTTGTACTTGTACTGTTTTCACTGTTTATTACTGCAAAATCTTTGACTGTTTCTATGCTTTCAGTATTACATTCCACAGCTTATCATCACAGTTATACAAGTTTTTTGATCAAATATATGACACTGTGGTGTGACATTAAGGTACAGTCTTTAATACATTTAAATATTAGAATATTTAGTTTACTGTTGTGTTAATCAAATCAATTGATGTAGCGAAGTCCGAATCGTGAGCGAATCATTCTTTTAGAATCAGATCTTCTGATTAGTTCAACCAGTTCACAAAACCAGTCCGATTCGTGTTCGGTCGTTGCAAGATTTACAAACTACTCATTTTTATTAAAACTATCTCTGTTTCATTTGTGCTCGATAAAACTATAATCAAGTCGTAAATATTTCTAGTACGCTTACTGTTGTAACTGTTAAGCTCCCTCATCGGTTTAAAAGAGATAACTACACAAACTAATTCTGGAACACGTGAAATAACCTTTAAAACATAAAAATAGAATAAAATAATATGCGTTATAAATAGCAGTGTTTTTAGATTACGGATGCCAATCGCTGAACCGACTCTTTGAAACGAACCGTTCAAAAGAACCGATTTGACCGGAGAAGATGAGCGCGCCTTTATTTTGAATCTATTATGACGTGCTCGTTCTCCCTCCCCTCGCCGCCCTTTAGTTGTTATGACTACGAGGTCGTAAATCCGCCATGTTTTCCCTGTTGAAGCGTTGCGACAGAGACGGAGGTCTGGAACGACATGACCGAAGAAAATAATAATACGGCAGCAACAGTTACCGACCACACGGAGCATAGCAACATCATCACCATCCAAACCACACTCGGAGACGAAGGTAGAAACAGTGCGATGGGACACAGTCACGAAGTAAAAGCGCGATTAAATGTGTGGGCCTGACTTTGGCTCGTTCAGTCACGCTAGCAGAGTCTCCATTAGCCGCAATGTTGTTTTTGACAAACATGTTTAGGCTGCTGCTAATGCTGCTTAGCATCGATCTGTACTGGATGAAGATCTCACAACACCAAGACTGTCTGATGTTAAAACCGCGCGGCAGCAGGATTTAGGCGTTTATTCACGTATGGACACTTTTTGGCCCTGTGAATTTTACTTTAACATTTACATTTAGTCATTTAGCAGACGCTACTTTTATGTAACGTCATGTAAAAGAAAATCAACTCTCTGGAAACACAATTTCCACATCAAAGTCGTTTGCACCTCAAATTACATATTTTGTTTAATAGCATACTGTGATCGAAATGACATTTTAAATATTTATGGATAATTGCTTTGTCTTTGTAAAAGGCATTTTAAATATTTAGTAATAAATGAAATGAAATAATTATTAATAAATATAATTTATAGTAATACAAAAAGTCATAATGGAAACAGAAAATATAAAACGAAAAGCTAATCCAAAATATGAATAAAAATAGTATATTTATAAATCAGAAGGACTTTAAGTGTGAAATATGCCAGACTGCTTTTAGGACCAAGGGTTCGTTGATCCGACACAATCGTCGGCACACAGGTAAAAGTGTCCTTGTATTGGACTCTACGGAGTTGTGAAAGTTATTTATTGTCTGTGTAAGTTTTTATGCAAGTCTTTCCCAGTATTTTGACATCATTTCCTTTGGCAGATGAGCGTCCGTACCGCTGCAATCAGTGTGGCCTGGCGTTCAGAGAGTCCGGAGCTCTAACCAGACATCTGAAGTCTCTTACGCCTTGCACTGAGAAGATTCACTACAGTCAGTGTAAAGAGATACTTGTCTGCAAGGATGGAGTTCGGAAAGGTATTTTCATAATGACCCTGGCTTTTAAGTGATAGGAGGGTGTCGTTTAACAATTGCTACAAGCTTAAAGTCTCAAGAAAGGGAAGTAGCAATGGATCTCTTCTTTTAAGAGTGTAATGGATGATTGAAAAGAAAACAGGGGGGTTCCGTGCATCATTTTGTTTGATTGGATGTTGAGATGTGGGCGGATGACCGTGACTTTGCAGGGTTTAAGCAGACTAAATGATTGATAAAGTCTTGCATGTGTCACCAGACAGAAGTCTGTTGTTTTCATGGGAAGATCAGTTATGACCACCTTTTATTTAGTATTGCAAGGTCAAAAAATGCATGAATAGATAAGATCTATAACGTGCATTCAGAAATTGATGGTGAATGTTCATTTCATGCTGACAATTTTTTTTTAGCTGGTTTGTTTTCTGATTGTATTGCTGTTATCATTCTAGAAGTTGAGCCGGCACCTCCTGAACCTGAGAAGGAGCACATTCCTGTGGTGAGGGTTGTGGAAGCTGGTCAGGAAATCATCCAGATCGAGGTGGTAGGACAAGTGCAACAGGTATGAGACTAACAAAACTAGCACGTTGATTACAAATATTTTTGGCGCAGAAAAGCATGTTGAATTTCACTGATTCAAAAAGCATGAACAGTTCAATTGTATTTTTGGGAGCTGCAAAAAAACTAACTTTTTTTTTTTTTTTTACACATTTAAGCAAGTCTCAACAGTAGGACCAAAAGTTGATATTTCTTTTTGCCTTCCCAACATTGATAAGATTATATAATTCATTTTTATTATTATTATTTTTTATAATATTTAAAGGGCTCATGAACTTCCTTTGTTTTTCACTTTGTACTGTTCTCTTAGGTCCACTTACAATGTTATCAAAACACCCGCTGCTATGATTGGCTAATAGTTGTGTATGTTTGACAGCTTCTTCCCTCACAGATGGCGCTGCTGTGATTTAGGTTAAAAACGCATAAATACTCTACATATCAAGCGATCGGTAATAACAGACAAAGCTATAGTGAGCACGTAATAAAAACTGTTACTCACACTTGTGTGGTGCGACATCAGATCCAATATAGTCGGCACAGCATTATCTTTTAGTTTCATTCTTTCTGAAAATCCTGTGTCGAATTGTGCCTTGGTTGTAAACGAATCTATTAGATATCCATGAACTATTATGAGAAAATATAATTCAACAAAGAACAAAAGTATATTTTTAAACAGTGTTGGGGAGTAACTAGTTCAAATAAATAAATAAAAACAAATTAATTAATTAAATAAAAAACAAAATAAATGTAACTGTAATCTGTTACAGTTACTGAGAAAAATGTGTAATTAAATTACAGTTACTTATGAAAATGTTAAAGGGTTAGTTCATCCAAAAATGAAAATATCCCATAAATTACTCACCCTCAATGCATCCTAGGTGTATATGACTTTCTTCTCACGGACGAATCCAGTCGGGAGTTATATTAAAAATGGCATCAGTCCAAAAGAAGTGAAATAAAAAGCGCATCCATCCATAAAAAAAGTGTCTCACACGGCTCCGGGGGGTGAACAAAGGCCTCCTGTAGCGAATCGATGTGTTTTTGTAAGACAAATATCCATATTTAAAACGTAATAATCAATTTAATCTAGCTTGCGCTCACTGTTGTACATGGAAGCAGCTCCGGGCGGATGACGTACGAGTTCAGCGTTGTGCATGCGCCGCTAAGAACTGACGAATGCGGAAACGTAGCAGAGAGATCAAAATAAAACAACGGTCACTTATTAGAAGTACAAAACGAGGATTTGTAAAGAAGAATGTCAGAAGGTTTTCAATATAAGCCAAGAGGAGACTGGTTTTCCTTTGCTAAAGTAAGGAAACTTTGCTTCCTTTGCTCCTGTAAACAAAAGTTGGTTTTCACGAGACTCACCGGCGCAATACGCAGCGCTGACCTCATACGTCATCAGCCCGGAGCTGCTTCCGTGTACAAGGATTTGTAAAGAAGAATGTCGGAAGGTTTTCAATATAAGCCAAGAGGAGACTGGTTTTCCTTTGCTAAAGTAAGGAAACTTTGCTTCCTTTGCTCCTGTAAACAAAAGTTGGTTTTCACGAGACTCACCGGCGCATGAGCAGCACTGACCTCATACCTCATCCGCCCGGAGCTGCTTCCAGTGTACAACAGTGAGAGCAAGCTAGATTAAAGTGATTATTACGTTTTAAATATGGTTATTTTTCGATTCGCTACAGGAGGCCTTTGTTCACCACCCCCAGCCGTGTGAGACACTTTTTTTATGGATGGACGATTTTTATTTAACTTCTTTTGGACTGAAGCACTGCAACACCCGCTGACTGGCATTAAACAGCTTGAAAAAAGAATTTTTTTTATATAACTCCGACTGTATTCGTCTGAAAGAAGAAAGTCATATACACCTAGGATGCATTGAGGGTGAGTAATTTATGGGCTAATTTTCATTCTTGGGTGAACTATCCCTTTAACAATTACAAAGGGGTTACATCTGAATATTTTCACTCACACATACAGATTTGATTGATTTCTTTCCTAAATTGCATTGACTGCTCTAAAATATGAGACACCAATGTTTTAGGAGTTTAGTACACAGAATTGGACTATTTGATAACTGTTTTAATTTCTATTTGGGTTTATGTATATGCCAGTGTTTCCTGTCACAGCAATGCAAAGATTTGATTTCAAAAACAGTATCATAGCTATTAAACTGTATCTGGTTATGCTTTTACATCTGTATTTAACCTCAGAATGATCTCAAAGTAAAAAGAGTTGCTAAAGTCTGATTTTGTGGTGGCTGTGCTTTAAAATTAAATTATTATAATAATTCAAGTGATGAAGGATTTGGAAAGTCTGACAGTAATCAGTGTTGAGCACTACTGTAAGGTAAACCCTGCCTGCTTTAAATGATTCAAAATGAGTAATAGTTGAAAACATTAGAAATTTAGAAAAGTAATCAAATGTAATCAGTTACATTGCTTTAATAAAGTAATTGAAATAGTTACACTACCTGTTAAATTTTGAATTGGGTAACTTGTAATCTGTAACCTATTACATTTCCAAAGTAACCTTCCCAACGCTGAGTATAAATTAGCATTTATCTAGATCAGTGCTGTAAAAATTGTTGTTCATTGTTAGTTAAGGCTGCCCAAATCATTACTAATGTTATTACTGACAGCATCTAAAACATTAACAAATGTAAAAAAAATAAACCTTATTAAGTGTTACATACATAATATTATTAAAACGGCTAAAAAGCTAAACTAAAAGCCCCCCAAAAAAGAATCTTTGTATGAAGCAACTTCCTTTAGTAAAAATGTATATGTTTGGAAAAGTGCAAGGACATTTGTTTATAAATTCAGAAGTTGTAGCTCGTTTCACACTAGCGTTAATGAAGTTCCTCTGTCCGTAACAGGTCGTGTCTCAGCCTCAAACTGTGACTGTGGTTGAAGCCGACAATCTAATCTGCCAGGCCATCATAAACTCTGGCATCGCGCTGGAGACCGAAGCCACCGAGGCGGCCGAGCAGGCAGAGGCCCGGTCACCTAAAGCAGTCCTGCAGGCTCCTGAGACTGACGCCAGACTCACTGAGATCCAGGTGACGGAGGAATGTGTGGAGACCGTGGCCGAGGAAACGCAAGTGAGTTTCTTAGATTGTGACGGCATGTTTTATTTCAATAAAACAACACAGATGAGATTTCAAACTGTTTTTTATCCATTGTAGGATTCGTCTGTGAAGGAAGACGAACCTGTCGAGTCAAAATTATACCAATGTCCTCACTGTGAGCGCATGTTCAAGACATTGACCTACCTGAGGCTCCATGTCAAAGGGCATGTTGGTACGCCCCATTCAAAGCAGTTTATTCATTACCAATCTATAATATTTGTGTAATGGCTGAGTCTCTGAATGTTTTTTTTTTTCCTTCCTCAGGTTACAAGCCGTTTAAGTGCCTAACATGTCAGAAGGAGTTCCTGACGGGCTACGTGCTGAAGAAGCACATGGAGACGCACGTCAGCGAGCGGCGCTACAAATGCGGAGAGTGCGGCAAACAGTTTAAAGCCATCGGACACGTGCGGGAACACATGAGAGCGCATTCAGACGAGAGGCCGTACCACTGCAGCTTCTGTGACAAGAGCTACAAGACCAAGGTGAGGTCAACATGCAAAAACAATATGCAAACACAGTCCTTAGGTTTTACATTGTCATCTTTAAGCCATCGCATGTCTGTTGTGTTCCAGAATGCTCTGCAGGTCCACCACCGCACTCATGGTGAGGAAAAGCCATACGTGTGTCCGCACTGCTCCCGTGGCTTCCGGGAAAAGAGCGCTTTGGTGCGGCACATCCGACATCACACGGGAGAAAAGCCCTTTAAGTGCTCAAACTGCGGCCGGGGCTTTGCTGAGCATGGCACGCTCAACCGTCACCTGCGAGCTAAAGGTTCATAAACATGATTCACTAAAATGATGTATTAATTAATCATTCAAATTATTAAAACTGAAGTGAATGTTAGAAAACAACTAGTAAACATAAGTAGGACTTATAATGTGTTTTCTGGCATATTAAAAGTCCTAAATATAAGCTGCAAAACTTTCTAAAGAACAGATTCGCTATATGGATATCCTAAATGTTTTTTTAAAATTTATTTATGATATCCATATACAGAATGTGGATATCTGAAATGATTAAATAATTATTCATTTTATTATTAATAAAATTATTAGAATGGATTGCAATTAATAATGATGAAAATCTATGCTCACCAAAGCTGAATTTATTTGATCAAAAATACAGTAAAAACAGTAATGTTGTGAAATATTATTACAATTTAAAATACCGGTTTTCAATTTCAATATATTTTAAAATAATATTTATTCATTTGATTCAAAGCTGAATTTTCAGCATCATTACTCCAGTCTTCAGTGTCACATGATCAGAAATCATTCTAATGTGCTGATTTGCTGCTCAAGAAACATTTATTATTAACATATGAACATTTTGTATGTTAATAAAAAACAGTTTTGTTTATAATAGAGAATATGAATATCAGAAAGTGTTTTTTTTTTTTCAAGCATCTCTTGAAATGTGTCTATTATGGTTAAAAACAAAACAAAATGGACTGTAAACCAGTGTTATTTCAGTATGGTTCATATAGTTTCATAGTTTTTGTTACTATTTTGAATTCGATTTCATTTGTATATTTTCTGCTTTTGCTTTAATTTAAAAAATGTCTGTATAGTATTTATTATTATTTAGTTGTAGTTATGACTATATAACTATAACTTTAGTTGTATAGTGCTTCAACTTAAGCTAAACGAAAATGAGAAACAATGCCTTGGCAACTAGCTGAAATAAAATAAGTTTAAGCTTTTTAAATATTTACTTTCAAGTAACGAAAATTTACATTCATGCATTTTTTGCATTTATTTTGCTTTTATCGAAAGCAACTTATAGTCTGAAGGATCATGTGACACTGAAGAATGGAGTAATGATGCTGAAAATTCAGCTTCGAATCACAGGAATACATTACATTTTAAAATATATTCAAATAGAAAACTTAAAGTAATAGTTTACAATATTACTCTTTTTACTGTGTTTTTGATCCTGTAAATGCAGCCTTGGTGAGCATAATAAACATTAAAACGTCTAGCTAAACTTGTGTATATATATATATATATATATATATATTAGGGATATGCCGGTATCAAATTTT
>NW_015644337.1:188437-210816 GCF_001515625.1 Sinocyclocheilus rhinocerous
TATATAATTCTGGAATTCCTCTCTAAAACATGAGAACACTCGAGAGTCTCATTTAAGCTATTTTTAGACATCATGAAGTCTTACAGTGACTGTATATTTGTGTGTGTGTGCTTGTGTGTGTGTGTGTGTGTGTGGTCAGGAGGCTGTTTTGCTGTGGAGCAGAAGGACTCTGAACCCGCTTAAAGTAATAGTTTACAATATTACTCTTTTTACTGTGTTTTTGATCCTGTAAATGCAGCCTTGGTGAGCATAATAAACATTAAAACGTCTAGCTAAACTTGTGTATATATATATATATATATATATATATTAGGGATATGCCGGTATCAAATTTTCTCTGAACCCGCGGGGAACTCTGAGGAGCAGGAGGTGTCGGCTGAGATCGTATCAGACGACCCTCATGCTGTGCTGGTGGAGTTCTCCTCAGTGGTGGCCGACACTCAGGAATACATTATAGGGGTAAACCGCACGTGGACTATGTATGCTTGTTATGTGACTTGATGTGCTTGCTAGGTGACTAATATGTTGCTGATCATGTGTGTAGATATGATATGATGATATGAAAATTATTATATGAACAACATGTACATTCAACAAAAAAGATCAATAAAATTATTTAAATTGGTTGTAATTAATAATGAAGAAAAATCTAACCAGTTTTTATGTCTTTTTTGTTTTAATTAATTTCATTTATTTTTTATTTTTTTTATATCATTACGTCTGCAATATTTTTTGATTTTCACTATCTTCCACCACTTGTTACATTTATCATTCAAAAGTTTGGGGTCATGTTTTTGAAATAAGTCTCTTATACTCACCAAAGCTGCATTTATTTGCTCAGAAATACAGTGAAATATTATTGCATTTGTGTTTCAATGTAATTCATTTCTTTGATGAAAAGCTGAATTTTCAGCATAATTGCTCCAGTCTTCAGTGTCACATGATCCTTCAGAAATCTTTCTAATATGCTGATTTGCTGCTCAAGAAAATTTTTTATTATTATCAATGTTGAAAACAGTTGTGCTGCTTCATATTATTTTTGTGGAAACCATGATTTTGAATTGAAAATTCAAAAGAACAAGATTTATTTTGTAACTTTCAATGTCACTTTTGATCAATTTAATGCATCCTCGCTAAATAAAAGTATTAATTTCTTTTTTTTTAAGTCATTCTGACCCCAACCTTTCAAACACTAGTGTATATTTAATTATATTTTATAATAAATAATATGGATGGCCAAAACTAAAGATTAAAAAATATATATGATAAAGATAGTTGTTGCAATACAGTGACTATAATTTAGTTTAAAATATAGATTTTGTGTTTGATTATGTGTTTTTTTTTTTTTCAGCCACCAGCTGAGGAAGCCGCTCAAGGGGAGGAAGTGGCAATAATTCAAGACAATCAGCAGCAGGTCATTTTTCAAATTTCCCTCACATCAATGTCAACCTAAAGCAAATATTAGCAATATTAAAAAAGGACAGTTTGTCATCTAAATGGAGTAACCATATTGATCGATGTGTCTGACCTCAGATGGACAGTCACATCATGAAGGTGGTGCAGCAGATCGTCAGCCAATCACACAGAGGCCACCAGATCATCGTGCGTAACATGGCTGCAGACGAGACCCCAGGCATCTCTGACTGTGGAGACACCATCACCATCGCCACACCTGAGAGCTTGACCGAGCAGGTGGCAATGACACTCGCAAATGCCATAAGCGACGGCACCATCCTCACTACGACAACAGAGGGCGCCGTGGAGATGCCCCACACCACAGTTACCATGGTAACAGCTGAGAACGTTGAGACAATGGAGCAGGAGGAGCAGTACGTCATCGCTTCACCCGACGAAATGGAAATCCAGACCGTGGTAGTGGTCTAAGATGCAGGTTCTGTTAATTTAAAATGTTTTGTTTGTTACATGAACAGCCGTGGTGTAGCATTTCGGTTCTCTGGGAGACCTTAATCCACATGTTTTGCACTGCAAGATGGATTCATAACTTTTGCTTATGGAAACTTTTAAAAGTTTGTGTTTTGGGTTTTAAACTGATTGTTTTCAAGCTGCAGGTTATACTAAAGAACTGATGCCATTTTCAGTAGACGGCAAAACCATGTTTTTTCTATATCAGTTTTTCTCTCTGTTGCATGGCATATAATCATATACGACTTTCATCATGAATATGTAACATGGCATGTTGCCACCAATAACAGGGTCCATAAAACACCTGGCAGGGAACGAAAGTATAAAACATTAAATATATTTTTATGTACCTCTGTATTTCTTCATTCAATGATCAGTTCTCATTTTTGCATTCTTAGTAATCCATAATTTATACAGTCATCTAAGGAATATTCTGGCCTCAAAAAGCACGGTAAGTATTATTGACTGAATCTGTAACGTAATATTTTGTCCCTCAGTTTGTAAAAACAAACAAAAATCAAATGGAAGTCTATGGAGCAAGACTTTCTGGAGGGTTTAAAAGCAGATTAGTATATGCTAAATATACAAATATAGATGTGCTTTTTCAGTAGGATTTGCAATGAACTTTCAATTATAACTTACTGACATAATACCTGCACATTTTTGATGCCATTCTGCTGTTTCGTTGTTTACGATCCTAACAGGAGTTCGGATATATTTTTGCCCATTGAGGTTAATAAGCATTTTTGATCACTGTGGGGATCATATTAATGTGTATAATTAATTTTTGATTGAAATCAACAGTTCAAAAGATTGAGCTTGTGATTGATGCGGTGTGTGTTTCAGTCTACAAGCCCGCATGGCTTATATCGGCTTGAGAGTTGGGAAGCATGAGGTTGATGTTTTTTTCTTATATCCAGTGTGAAGTGATAGATCGAGGTGGGGGACACTTCATTTTGGCAGATCGGGGGCATAATGAAACTCTGGTCACCTTCACTATCTGTTCTCCCTCCCATCAGCTCATCAGTGCTTTGCCCCTTCAGGCCATCACATATACTCATATATAATGACATGTTTCTTTTATTTTCTGCTATAATTGAATCCCTGACCTGACTTGCAAATGATCCGTTAAAAAACTGTACCCTCTGGTTTGACAACTTTCAGAGTGATATTAAATAGGATTATCAAGGGTCATCTTGTAGTACTATCCAATGCCTTTTTTAAGACACTGTTTTGTTTTTGCTTTGTTAACTCTTTATTATAGCCAGAAAAGGCACTATAACCCCATTATATCCCCAAAATCAAAAGAAATACAAATAAAATTGTTTGTATTAACAATGAGGAGCATTATTTAATTATTTTGACAATTAAGCACAATTTCTTCTTGTAAAAAAAAAAAATTCGAATTTTCATTATTTTAATACCTTAATTTATTTTAAAGTTTTTTTTTGTTTTGTAGTTTAAATAGTTTCATTTTACTTGTAATTTTTAGTTTTGTGTTATTTGTTTTGTTTATAAAAATTTTATATAATTGCTTTTTATTTTGTATTTAAAATTAATTAAAATGTTACATTTTTGTTTTATGTTTATTGTTTTGTTTTATTTAGTTTAATTTTACATTTTATTTTTTAGTTTGAAATGTAATTTTTTTTTAGTTTACTTTGTACTTTGTGTTTTTTGTTTATTTTTATTTTTTTTATTTTTTTTTTTACATTTGTTTTATTTAAATGTTATATGTTTTTTTTAGTTTTTGTATTCAAGATAGTTTTGTTTTACTTTTTTAGATTTGTTTTATTGATATATTTTTTGTTTTATTTAAATTTGTTGTTTTCTTTTGTGTTTTTTTTGTTTTTTTTCATGTTTTGGGAGATGTGCCCTTTTATTCAAAGTTACTTGCAGTATATTTACTTACAGGGAAGTAAACAAAGTACTTTGTGTTTTGTTTACTTCCATATACCATAAGGTCACAAGTGGGCTGCTCTTTCTTTGCAGAGGTCAAACCAGCAACCTTCTGACTGCCAGCCCTGAGCGTCAAAGATCTCCTCATTACTTTTTGACGTCATGCTGCAAATGCTATTAATATCATATTAAATCATACCTATAATTGCAGAGTTGGAGGTTAACCATTCCTGGTGTTCTGAGACTGTGCTTGAATAAGGAACAGTTGGAAGATTGATAGCAAATCAGATTCTTAGAAGGGGAATTGGAGTTAAATGTACCAGACTACGTCTAACTGTACCACAGCATCTCTGAGGATCTGTAATCGGAGCGCCGTCCTTTGCTGCTCTGACAGGCAGTTTCTGGGTCACTCCTCAGCCCTGAGAGAGGGCCCAATCCACCAGCATCACAGAGAGAGGGAGAGGGAGAGGGAGGTATTTATAGAAAAATGGGGCTTCACAGTACCTTTTTCTTGCAAAAGAATCATTAAAAGACCCAGCTAGCTTGTCCCAGATTTCTGCTCAGCGCTCTGCAAGAGGGTTTGAACTGGACCAACTTAGTTGAGATGTAGAGCCACGGCTGCAGAGAGCTTGACAGCGCTCTCCTGATCTACACTGGACTGATATGATCCTCGATGGAGGCTAAACCTGCCGGATCGATTGCTTTTTTGGTAATGATGGAGCAGTGACTTGTTGAGGAGGTGCTGACCTTAGGTGACCTCTTACAGCTTGACTTCCACACAGAAGACCCAGAAACCATGATGAGAAGATTTCTGAAGAGCCAGAAGGGCCGTTTCTCTCTTCGTCAAAGCCGATCGGGATCCCGCAGTGCCTCCAAAGATTTCTGTAAGTTCATAAAGCAGAACATAGAGCTCTGTGAGGTGGGAACTGAGAAAAATAGTCTTATATTTTCTACTCCTTTTATTAAAGAACATATATTTTATTAGACAGTTGAGATGCTTATATATTTTTACCTTACATTATATGGTAATTTAATGCAGACATATACATAAACAATTTAATGTTTCCTCAATTCCACAGACCCGAACCCTAGCGTGCTGAGAGATTTCCCACTGAATATTGGTGCGTAAAGTAATTGCTTAACCGTTTTTTTTCCATCTGTTATTAGGTCACAAATTCAATTACAACAGCAGGTTACAGCACTACAGTAGGTTATAAGTGCTGAAACTGTAATGCCTGAACTGTTCTCGAAAATAAATGCAAAGGTGAAGATTTGGTTTAAATTAAGGTGGGGATTTTGGCATTCTTCCAATATTTTATTTTACGTCAAAATTAATTTTATATTTTATCAACTAGGATAGATGTCTTTTGGAGTGAATATTTATTTTATATATATATATATATTTTTTTTTTCCATCAGATATATGGAACTCTATGGTTCACTATGTTGTGAACATGCATAAATGCATACATACAAGTACATACTTAAATCAATTTTATTTTAGAAATACTAATACGCTAATGAAAGTTGATTCTCAAATCTCTCTTTTTCTCCTTGTCTCTTATCTCTCCTGTATTAACTTTTTCCAGAACTGGGCCTTCCAGCAAATAACCAGGGTTGGCCAGAGGACTTTGGCTTTAAGCTGGGGGGAGATGGACCCAGTTACATCCTCTCTGTGGTGGAGGGCAGCAGCGCTTTCATGGCCGGACTGCAGCCAGGCGACCAGGTTTTGGAGATCGACGGGCAGAACGTCTCGTCCCTCAGCTCTAAAGCCCTCATCGCTCTGGCTCAGAACCTCAAGACTGTGCCGCCCAGCATCGGCGTTGTGTCTAGAATTGAACAGGCCAGTTTTTCTTCACTGACATGCCATGTGTTTACTGTTAATAACAAAACAGACTTAAATTCAATTTCAATTGACCTAATTCAAGAGAAAAAAAGCAGTTCATATGGGAAATTGTTTGATTGCTAAATAAAAAAGCTATTTTTAACAAGGAGTTCTTAACAATTGTCCCAAATCACCTCTATATTCTCTCTCTATATATATATACAGTTGCCATAAAAAGTATTTGCATTGCAACACATTCATTTTTAATCAAATTAATTTTTTTCTAAAGAAAAAGAAAAAAATGAAGGTTTGAGGCGTGAGGTAAGAATTTCTTTCGAAACAAGTCTCTTATTCTGCTTTACTTTATCACAAATACATTATAAACCGTAATATTGTAAAAATATAACAATTTAAAATATAATTATTTCTTCATATAATTGTGTTATATTTGCATAGATATTAAAAAGTATTATATATTATGCATATAATAAATGCACAGAAATGTATTCCTGTGATTTTTCTATTTGAATATGTTTTAAAATGTAATGTATTTCTGTGATGCAAAGCGGAAATTTCAGCATCATTACTCCAGTCTTCAGTGTCACATGATCCTTCAGAAATCACTCTAATATACTGATTTATTATTATTTTCGGTGTTGAAAATGGTTGTGATTCTTGTTTTTACAGAAATATTTGTATGGAGTAATAACATTTTATGGACATATATCCATATATGCTTCTTTTTTTTAGGATTCTTTGATGAATAGATAGCTCGAAAGAACAGCACTTATTTGAAATAGAAATATTTTGTAACATGATAAATGCCTCTTGATAAATACACTTTTAAACAGTGGTGTAAATATGTAAAATAATAATTTAAATAATACAATTATATATAAGGTGCCTTTGTTTTGTAAAAGAGACTTCAGATCTCTCCTAATTTTCCTTTGCTTCTGTAGTGCAAACCAATGTCACTCACCCTTATCCACTTTACCACCACAGATGGACATTGCCCCGGGGCCTGATGGTCGTTTTGGCTTTACTATAGTGGGAGACAGTCCCCTGCTGGTGGAGGACTGCATGCTCAACTCTCCAGCCGGCCGGAGTGGACTGCGAGCAGGTGATTTTGTGATGGAGGTGAATGGGATTCCAGTGAAACACCACGAGACGGCGGCGGCCATGATCAAGGCCTCTCAGGGACGTACGCTGCGTCTGGGTGTGCTGCGGATGAACCGCTGGCAGAAACGCACCAGCAGCAGCATGAAAGAGACATATCAGAGTGGAGACATGGTGAGGCAGGACCGCAAACATAAAGCTCTGGAGTTCAACAAGAAGGTCAGTTTCAAGGGGCATGGAAAAACTGGCTCACACTTTAGTTTGGAGACCCATTCTCACTAGTCACTAACTATTAACTATGACTTTTGCCTCTATACATTTTTCCTAATTTGCTGCTTATTAATAGTTCGTAGGTTGTTAAGTTTAGGTATGGGGTAGGATTAAGGGAGCTAAAATATGGTTATACAGTATAAGGCAGTGGTTCTCAACCTTTTTTTCCACCGGGCCGCACTATGGTCCAAGTGCAAGTCTCGCGGGCCGCACGCATATCATTTACATATTACGTCAGCAATACAGACCAACCTGATTTATAATATTATAACCTAAATATTATGATATTTAATCGATTACATTCATTGAAATAAATAAATAATTCTACTCCCCATAAATAACACCCAATTGTGTGAACTTCGGCTCGAAAGGAGTAACAGCACAATCATAGGCGGAGTTTCACTTTTATGCGTGGGGGGGGGCACCCACTGGCAGACGACCCTACTAAAATGAATTGTAATACTGAAAGTAATTTTTTAAAACTGTGTTCAGCATGGTGGGCCGCATTTGAATTCGTGACGGGCCGCATGCGGCCCGCGGGTTGAGAACCACTGGTATAAGGCATTAATATGTGCTTTATAAGTACTAAGAAACAGCCAATATGCTAATAATATGCATTTTAATGAGCAACTAATTAATAGTGAGAATTGTTCCCTAAACTAAAGTGTTAACAAAAATTGGTAAACTGTTACTCGAACCTTTTTTGGACTGGTTAAACATCACACAATAGAACATATTTTTCACTGGCATTTTCAAACTCCAGAGTTGGAGAAGTTAAAATGGTCTGTTCTTCATTTTTATAGGTTGAGGAGATTTTAGGGGAGGAGCCTGAGGTTAAAGAGAGGCTTTTTGATTTGCTGAAGCAGTATGCAAATGAGAGGGATGTTGAAGGTCTGGCATCTACACTTCCAGAAATACTGCTCACCGAGGAACATCAGCAACTGATTGACAGCATCAGGTACCAATGAGCTTTCATGAATCCAGTTATATGACCCGCCTCCCAATTTATTTATCTATTTCAAAAATGAAAATTAGGCTGTTTTACTCACCCCCGAGGCATCCTAGGTGTATATGACTTTCTTCTTTCAGACTAATCCAGTCGGCGTTAGAAATTGTTCTGGCTATTCCAAGCTCTATCATTGCAGTCAGCGGGTGTTGCAGTGCTTCAGTCCAAAAGAAGTTCAATAAAAAGCGCCCATCCATAAAAAAAAAAGTGTCTCACACGACTCCGGGGGGGGAACAAAGGCCTCCTGTAGCAAATCGATGCGTTTTTGTAAGACAAATATCCATATTCAAAACGTAATAATCACTCTAATCTAGCTTGCGCTCACTGTTGTAAACGGAAGCAGCTCCGGGTGGATGACATATGGAGGTCGGCGTTGCGCATGCACCGCTCAGAGGTGATGAACGTGCAAACGCAGCGGAGAGATCAAAACAAAACAATGGTCACTAATTAGAAGTACAAAACGAGGATTTGTAATGAAGAATGTCAGAGGATTTTGATATAAGCCAAGAGGAGACTGGTTTTCCTTTGCTAAAGTAAGAAAACTTTGCTTCCTTTGCTCCTGTAAACAAACGTTGGTTTTCACGAGACTCACCAGCGCATGCGCATTTTATGGATGGCCGATTTTTATTTCACTTCTTTTGGACTGAAGCACTGCAACACCCGCTGACTGCAATGATCGAGATTGGAATAGCCAGGACAATTTTTAATATAACTCCGACTGGATTCGTCTGAACGAAGAGAGTCATATACACCTAGGATGAATCTGGGGTGAGTAAAACACAGCCTAATTTTCATTTTTGGGTGAACTAACCCTTTAACTAATTTATTTATTACAAATTACAACTTTCAATTACATTTTAAGTTTTCTCATTGTGTTTGGATGGGTGACAAGCCTGACGTATATTTTATTTTATTTTATTTTGTTTCTAACTCCAGAAAACAAAAGCTTTAGCATGAGCCTATATTTTAAACGCTGAAATTTATTTTGTTTTGTTTTGTTTATAATAACCCCAGTAAAAATATTTCTGAGCAACATTCATAGAAGGAGCCTATATTTTAATTTTAACAGTAACATGGACTAATAAATATCAAGTAATACAATTAGGACAGCCTGTTAAGATGGTTGGGGTGGTTGATTGTGCGTTCACTTTTTTAAACTTTAGTTAGTGTGTAATGTTGCTGTTTGAGCATAAACAATATCTGTAAAATTGCGGCGCTGAAAGTTCAATGCAAACGAAGATATCGCTTTTAAAATTATGGCAGTTTAATGCCTACCAAAATGGACTACAACGAGTTACTTCCCGGGTTGGTGACCTCACAAACCCTGAAATTTACATAAACCCCGCCCCCGGGAACATGCAACAAAGGGGGCGGGGCCATGTTGCGCTGCAACATCTTTAGAGAAGAGGAAGAGTTGTTGCCATGCTGTCAAAACTAGGGGTGCACGAAACAATCTATTCATATATGAATCGCGATTCTGTCTTCTAACGTTCTTAATCCTGTTCCTCGTGTCTCCCTGCTCTGCATCTCTCCCTCTCTCTCTCTCTCTCTTTCTCATTCAGATCATCAGCTCCTCACGGCTCCATCAATGAACTGTGTTCCAGTTATACACTATATTTTTCACATAGCTATGAGAAGCGTTAAACATGGATGTGCACGCGGCTGCCGTGGTAGTGAGCAATACTTGCTGGCAAACACTACTTACAAAAATGCTACAACGCAATCTTGTATTCTGCTGTATTAAAGCTTTATTCAGGATAAAACCGTGTATTAAAAGCTAACATAAGCTGTATCATTTACAAATAACAGCATATCTAAAAGCATGAGACAACAACAAACAAAAAAACATACCATTAAAAGCCGTGCTTGCACAGGTTCTGCACGATCCTCTTCAATAATATCCTCTGCTTCTCAATCGGGCTCAAACTGATAAGCGATATTAACGACGCCATTGTTTACAATACAACCGGAGCACATGCTGGCTGGGTGAGGGGCGGGACGTTTAGACGCGCACTAGAGGCGGTTTAGCCAGTCACAACACACTGGGCTGGCTAACCAATCAAAGCCCATTGCCTATTTCTGAGGGAGGGGCTTCATAAAAGAAGGAAATGATCAGCGCGTTTATAGGAGAAGGGACAGAGTGGTGTGGAATAAAGGTAAATTATGTGAAAAAATAATGCGTTTTTTTTTTTTAAACGAAGCATTAGCACATGTTAGACAGCACCCCATAAACACAATCAAGCCTAGAAAAAAAAAACCGGTCAACCACCCCTTTAATAAAAATGAGGTTCAAGCCCATCTGGAGCAGATAGAGATACATGAGGATTCTGGATGCTTCTGTTATATTGTGAATCAGAATTGTGTTGAGAGATAACATTGTTTCCTGGAAAGCCCTGGAAAGTATCGTATTCCTGTCTCTCTCATAGTTTTGTGCCTCAGTTTAGTATCTTTGACATATCTGTTGATTTCAGATATGTCTTAAGACCTGATCTGATACATGCTTTCCTCCAGCCTATTTGAAAAGTGTTCAAAACGGTAATAACTTTTAAACTGGAGTAAAATGTTTCAGCATTTCATCATTTTGTTTGTATAGTGAAATAGCAAGAGCAGCTTTATGAACATAAATTTGCCATGTCATTACATCTTTAATGAGCTGACTATTCCCTCACATACTTCTTTAAAAAAAAATCTGTTAACACTTTAGTATAGGGACCAATTCTCACTATTAACTAGTTGCTTATTAGCATGCCTATAATTAACATATTGGTTGTTTATTAGTACTTTTAAAGCACATATTCTGCATGACCATATTCCTCATCCCAAATCCTACCTAATACCTAAACTTAACAACTACCTTACTAACTAATAATAAGCAGCAAATTAAGAGTTTATTGAGGCAAAAGTCGTTGTTATTGGTTTGTTAATAGTGAGAATGGGACCTTATAATAAAGTGTGACCAAAACTCTTTATGCTTTAAAAGATTAGGAAAACTATATTTGTCATTTTTGTTCATTTTAATATGCTTATAGCTTAAACTACAAAAATTCTTTGCATATTTTTCATCAATAACTTTTATTAAAACTATGATATGATGTATTTAATTATTCCTTGTAGTCATTAACAATTAGATTACAGATTTAAATATAATATTAGATTTTAATATTGTTACTGTAGATTTTTACTTATCATTAATTTATTATTATTAGATTTAATATTATTATATTTTGTGAAAATATACTAAATAAGCAGTCTCTCCCTCTCATAGGTTTGCATGTGTCGGTTCTCTCTCACTGTAATAACTCGCTGATGAGGGTCTTTGTCAGGAGAATTTGATGCGTCTCATAGCTGAAATGTGTTCAGTTACGCTGACGGAGCAGTTTTAACAGCAAATGCCCCTTCTCTGCCAGTGAGGAATTATGCCCGTGAGGTTTACTAGACAAAATATTGTTTCATCAAGTGTTTATCAAATATGCATGTTATTTTTTTTTAAAGTTAGATACTTGGAAACTCTGAAAATGGGACCACTTTTAAATCACCCTTACCACCATGAGGAGTGAATTATGAAGAAGAACAGCATGCTCCAGATACCTAGATTCACACTTTTCATCAGCTTGTTCTGATTAACCCTTGATAGCCTATCTCCTTGTATTATCGGGAACCATGAACGCCTTCTTTAGCAAGTAAGAAATGTTTTTTGTACTTGCACAAAGCTTTGATTTTTCTGTCATTTTCCATTGTTCAGAGGCAAGTTGCTTTTTTTATGAGATGTTTGTTGCATGTTTTCAGAATTCTTTATGTGAGGTTTAAGCCCCAGAAAACTATTGATGATGGTATTAGTTTTGAATGTTGATCAGATTTGACTTTGAATTGAGCGAAAAAATAGTTGCCTGTTTCTGCCACAGGATAAAAAATGTAAAAAGTAATTGCGACTTTTTATCTTGCAATACAGTTTTTTTTTTCTCGCAATTCGGGAATTGTGAGATATAAACTTTAAAATTCTGACTTTTTTATATTTTTTCTTTTTTGAGTTTATATCATGCAATTCTGAGTTTACGTCTTGCAATTCTGACTTTTTTTCTGTGAGTTTTTTTTTTTCGCCACAGATTAAAAATAAAAAGGTAATTGCGAATTTTTATCTTACAATTCAGACCTTTCTAGCAATTTGGAATTACAAGATATAACCTCAGAATTGCAAGTTGATATCTCACAATTCGTAATTGGGAGAAAAAGTCTCAATTGTCAGATATCAATTCAGAATTGAGAGATATTATAAACTTGCAATTCTGAGGGAAAAAAAGTAATAATTGTAAGATATCGAATCAGAATTCTGACTTTTCTTACAATTCCAAGTTAACATCTCTCAATTCTGACTTTTGTTGCCAAGTAATAAAAAATAAAAGAAAGTATTGCCACTTTTTATCTCACAATTCAGACTTTTTTCCCAACTGTGAGTTTATCTCTCACAATTCAGACTTTTTTTCTCAGAATTGTGTTAGCATCTGCAAATCTGACTTTTTTTTCCTAGGAAATGCAAGTTTTTATCTTGCAATTCTGAGTGTAGAACACAGAATTCTGACTTTTTTTTCTCCAGAATTGTGAGATATAAACTTAGAATTGCGAGAAAGTAAAAAGTCGCAATTACCATTTTTTATTATCTTATCCCATGGCAGAAACAAGCTTCCATAGCAGACACATTGTAGACCAGGGGTGCCCAAACTCGGTCCTGGAGGGCCGGTGTCCTGCAGAGTTTAGCTCCAACTTGCCTCAACACACCTGCCTTCAAGTTTCTAGTATGCCTAGTAAGAGCTTGATTAGCTGGATCAGGTGTGTTTAATTGGGGTTGGAGCTAAACTCTGCAGGACACCGGCCCTCAAGGACCGAGTTTGGGCACCCCTGTTGTAGATTGAATGCATCTCAGTGAGAGCATGACCTTTCTAGCTGCATCAATATCACTTGCATTTGACATGAACCACTGCGTTTTCACAGTCCTTCAGTCCACTCCAGTACTGACCAGCTCGTGTGTCTTGCGCTTCGTCCCAGCAAAAATTTGCCCAGTTCTCCCCATGGAACCTCCCTATTTTTAAGCAGCCTACTTCTTATAATAAACCTCTCTTAAGTCCGTGACGCACCAGAAGTTTGCACAAAATCCACATAACAACTTTCTTGCTTTAAAGTTGCGAGTTTCCAGCTGAGGTACAAAGCAGCTAAGAAGATTGTGGGACCTTGCTTCGAATTTTGAGGGAATTGTTTCTTTGTGGCTTCAGGTTTTGCATTAAACAACAGCTTTGTATCTGGTTGGTGTCGGCTGTGCAAACTCTACTTTTGTCTTCGCGTCTTGAACTTGGATACTTGAGGATCTTCTAACTCATGCACAATTATATGGATCGGATTGAGTAAGTCATGCTGACCTGCCTTAGATTTCCAGTGGGACGCTTTCTATTTTCTCTCTCTCTCTATGTTCCTGCTCCACTCTTTCATTCTATTCTCTTTCTTCACATCTGAAGCTGCAGCAACTTTGCCTCTCGTCTGCAGTTGAAGGCATCTGGTCTACGGTTCTGGAAGTAGACTCCTTTTTAACGTTAAACTCCCCAAGGCAACCCAGCACGGAGATGTGGGCGACCTTGCCAAAGTTGACTCGATGATGACGTGACCTGAAGTTTCCTTCTTCATCCATGCAACGTCATCGCTCCTCAAGTTGGCACTAATAAGCATCTCCTCATCTGGATACTGGAGATAATGGCTTTTCCGATTATCCTCTTCTACTCGCTGAATGGTTATTCCAGCTTTATGAAGACTCCTGCACGAAGATCAAGAACATCTCATCATTTTGTTTGAGACGTATCTTAATTTGAAGGGGAGATGGGGCGCGACAGGGGTTTCTCCAAGCGTTTTCGGTAAGAAAAACCTTCTAGGATCAAGGTGCGGAAATTGAGGTTTAATCAAATTTTTAGAGAAATTGTAAGTCTTTATAATTTATGCAGTTTCACGCAATATTAGACTTCATAGATACAGAGCAAATAGAGAAGACATTAAAGCTTTGAGACCTAATGTGAAATTCTTTCCACTTGTTGTTGCCATTTTTTGTTGTTGAGCTTGCTTTCTTTAATAATGAATCTTCCATCATTTTATGTAATTTAAGACTTGTTAAGAGAATGTTAATCAGTTTGTAAATGCATGGCATGCTTTGTTAATGTGAGTAGAGGCATTCAGAGATACTAAATAGGCTTCGAGATCAGTTACTTGTGTTAATAGACATCTTTTATTGTTGAATAGTTCTTCATTCCCACCTTCATTCATTTTAAAAAATGTGTCCTTGATCTGTGTTCCCTCCCCTCTCTGACACGGGGTTAATTTTAGATTTCCTGTGACCTCCTTCTAATTGAGGGCATCCTGAACTAAATAAAAGTTCACTTTGAGTGAAATGTGGATTTAAGTCGAATTAGGAGTTTTTTGAGGATACTTTCGCGAGTGAATTCACTGAAGAGAGCATGTACTTGTAAAACTTCCATGGGCACAGTAGTACTTGAATACATTATTGATTTGATCATGTTTGAGTCATAAGCTTTAAAATATTGGTTTTAAGTTAGTATTAGTTTTGTTTTTCTTGGATTGTAATGTCTCAGTACCGCTGTTGGGCCCTGACCTGACGCGTAAGGTCTATAGAACAGTTAAATAAACAGACTTGTAAACTTTTATAAGACTAAATTCTTCTTTTGTTCTTAATGTCTCTGGATTATTGTTATTAAAAATATATTTATAATATTTATGCTTTGTATAATATTTATTACTAATATTGTCTTGTCTTGTCATGTAAATATTAATCCATTTTATTGTTTTATTTCAAGGACCTTTTGTTTTTGCACAGCACACAGTTTTGCCACCGGGTTGGCTCGCCATTTTTTGACCAAAGTAAGATTTGTGTCCTGAAGCAAAAGCAGCTCTGAAGCAGAGTTTGAGATGATTGCTGCTGGAAGATTAACCCAGAACTGAAGCTCTTGAGCTGCTTCTGGGCTGTCGTGTGTTGCGACAGTGTCCTTCATGATGTATGGGTTCATTCCTTTTTATGGCATATCTTTAATTTTATGAGTCAAAATAGTCTAGTGGGTAATATATACTATTTTGGTGATATATGATACATTTAAGGTCATATTTTTCACTCACAAATTGGGTTTGTAGAAGATAACAAAAATTTTTATTACTTTGAATTTGGTTTTAAAGGATGGTGAAAATGAAAAATTCAGAGAGGGCTTGTATCACAGAGGGCTAAAAAGCGCTCTCTCTTTCACTTTAATCATTCATCCTCTCAGGACTTCAAAATGCCCATCAGACATCTTTCTGAAGTCACCTGCTTACCTGCTTAGCTTTTGAAGTTGATCAAACGGGATATTTTTACCCACCCCTCTTCACAGGACAGAAAACAAACGCTTCATTGCACCACATGAGCTCTTTTTTTCTTTCAGAGCAGGTCACAAACATCTGGTGTAATTATAGCAGACTTTCTCATAGCTGTCCCTCCTCCTCCATTTGCCTTTGTGTGTCTCCATCCAGTGTTTCTCTCAGCAGGCTTGAGAGTATGTTCACACACGCCTGAACAGTTTCTCCTCTGTGACTCCGTCTGCTGTGTGTGTGCCATGTTTGTCAGGATCTTCATCCCTAAGAAGCACAGGCAGCGCTTTGATGAGATGGTCTCCCAGAGTTTGATCAGTCGCTTGAGGGGCCGAAGCTTCAGCGAGCACAGGAACAATCGGCTACGGCGCAGCCGGAGTGAAGACCACCCCGAACGGCTGCTGTCTGTGTCCACTCGAGCCAGCTCTGTGCCCCGGACGGCCAACGAGGAAGTGGTCATGCCTCCTGCCCGTGGTGTCCGCAAGACCACCTCACTCATCGCAGGCCATTCCAGCTCCTTCTCTACCCGCAGGTCAGTGGAAGTGTCACAATGGAAGCATTTACACTCTTTTCTTGTCTGTTTTTTTTTTTTCTGCATTTGTTACTGATGTGGTAGAATTTTTAATTCCCTTTTGCTTTCTTATTTTGTCCTTTGATGTTATATAACTTCCTAATTCATATTTTTGTTCATATTTTGAGTGTCTTTAGTAGTCTACATCTACATTCTCAAGTTTTATGTATTCCAATAAATCAGATAGATAGAAGATTTCAATACATATATAATTTTTTTAATTTCTGTTTTTTATATTGTTTATGCTTTTATTAGTTACATTTTATTTTAAGGTGTCCCTGTTACAGTGTAATTATACATTCAAGTACGAAGTAATATTAATTAACACGTAACGTAAAATGCACTGTTAGGGTTTGATTCAGGGTTAGCTGCATGTAATTATTTATAATTTTATTGTAACGTGCAAAAAGAACACTTTAAAATAAAGTGTTACCCTTTTATTTTTGCTTTTATTTTATTTTGTAATATTTCACTCATTTTACAATTCATGTTATTTTTAGTCATGCTATTTGGCACCTGTGTATGTGTGACAGCGTACATATGACACATCAAGATTCGTCCTCCTCATTATAGCCTATATTATGCTTTAAACGTCACTAGACTTGTGAACAGTATTTCTGAAGCATGAATTAATTCTCTGTTAAGCCTGTGTCCGATGCATAAATAGGAAAAGGTGGGAGGATGTGAAATCCTGTCAATCATTAGTACAATACACACTTATTGATATATCTCCAGGAATGCAGGTGTAGTTTCTTTTTAATAATGTAGGAAAACTGAAAGCGTGGCTTTATTGCACTGAAGAATTGTTAGCTGTTTGCATAAAGACAAGCATATACACATAGATATTATATAAGCATATGACTGCAGTGGAAGAAATTCAGAGCTTGTCTGACTATATTATTAACACTAACTATAGAGAACACAACAAACAGTATTAATTATATAAAATCTGTGACATTATAGTTCAAATGTGGCACAAGACTTTTTGTCACTGTTCAGTAAAATTACACTCTTGTACTATGATTATGTAACGTTATGCAAAACCTTCATTATGCCACGTTTTTTTACTTGTATGGATACTATACATACAGTTGTGCTCATAATTATTCGTACCCTTAGTAAATATGATCAAAGAAGGCTGTGCATGTGTATTATATGTATATAATATATATATTTTCCAATAATATAAAATTAATATTATTTTAATAAACAATTTTATTAGTTAATCTACATTATATAAAGATACAAGATGTTCTGCTTGACATCTATAGGTTGTATTCACTTGTTTTTAAGATGTCACTATCATGTTTCACTAGGACAGTACGGGTGTACAAAGGGAACCAGAGTTTCGGGTTTACTCTGCGTGGCCATGCTCCAGTCTGGATCGACTCTGTAATACCAGGTATGAAATGAACCAAAATGGTCATGATTGTAAGTTAAGCGTCTTATTTCGATGTTGAAACATTTATTATTTAATTAAGACTGATTAATTAATTAATTTAGATTGTTGTTCTACAATATTATTCTCTTAGTATTTTCAAACATTGACTTTTGTTTTCATTAAGGGAAGGGTTTGTGTCTTGTGGTGCATTTATTTTAGTTGGCATCCTACAACAAAACAAGGCTATTTTAGAAAGATGAAAAAAATATATTTTGGAAATGAAACAAGTGAAGGGGAGTGAATTATCAGACATATAACTGAAGCAGATGACGTGAATGCTAAAATCATGAAAGTTCTGTCATTTCTGACTCGTGGCGCCCATTAAAAAGTTAGGCGGCAGAAACTGGCAGTGTGCAAGAACAGCAGGAGACGAGAGAGAGAGAGAGAGAGAGAGAGAGAGAAACAACAAGACACAACAGAAGACTCTCCACAGGCTGAGTCAGAGGGGCACAGGTGGTAGAGCTCTAGCACAAATCCTTTTAGATTCACACTTTTCCCACATCCAGCCCTCAAAAGCCGAAAAGGGACATCCATTCTTGGGCAGGAATTGACAAACACCCAAGCTTCTTCAGCGTCTTGACTTCTATATCTCACGTCATTTCAAAGGGCATTTCATGAACACCGCTTAATCTCAGTTGGAGCCCATATGATCTGCTGTCAGTAGTTACTTTCTGCTTGGTTTGTTGCCATTCCCATGCAGGCAGCCCTGCTGAGAAGGCGGGTCTCAAACCTGGAGATCGCATCCTGTTTCTCAATGGGTTGGACATGAGGTGAGACTTGGGTTGCATTGGAATACGTTGCTTTTATCCTAATGTGGGACTGAAATAAAGTTTAAAGCAAGCAACACTTATGCATATGGGTTCTTCATGCTCATAATCTTATAAAGCCCAGCGCACACTATGCGATTTTGGCCCGGATTTGGTCGTCTGAGACAAATCTTGAAAATCATAAAAGATTCCTATAATCCTAGGCTAAAATCTGAAGTTTTTGATCGCTGGTTTGACATGTTCACTTGCAATCAAATTTTACCTCTGATGAAATTCTGGCAGTGTCAGAAGATTTGCCGCACAGTCCTGCAGTGTCAAACTGTCTTAGTTTTTCAAGACAAGCCCTGATCAAAATGAATGCTAGAGATTTCTTCTAACTGTCATAAACTCCAGTGCTCCCGTCCTCCGCTCACGGAATTCCTATGATATGTGTTGCCTTTACTGTGATAAACACGGGTTGCGCCGCTGTTTTCATGTGAGTGTGTAGTGCTGCTTACTCTATTCTTCATAAATATGCCAGTATTGCCGCCATAGGCGGAGTTTCACTTTTATGCTTGGGTGGGGCACCGACTGAGCCACGAGCACTTTTTTATATGTTCTACATTTCATATATTTATATAACATATATTCGACATTAAAAATACATTAAAAAAAACCCAGAAAAACATACCTAATGCAGAAAAGCTGCCTCTTTTTCCGAATTGCATAGATGACCACTGTCTTTCTTTCACTATTTCTTCTCTTCTGATAGTTTTTCAGTCAAATTGTTCTCTATGTGCAGTAAAGAAAGATCTGAGAATCTGTCCTGTGCCACTGAAGATCGGAGCCAGATTCTCCTCATAACTGAGAAACTTATTTCTGATGTAGCCGAACCAATGGGCAGCGTGAGTGCAACTGCAATAGTCTGAAAAAGTTTGGATATTTGTCCTTCCGTAGCCTACTTCATCTTTAAGTTTCTCAAGACGGAGTAATCGCGATGCGATCGCACATTTCACAAGATCCACTTCAGCTATCACAAGCCGAGGGTGAATCTTAAGGCTTGCGTACATGCTTAAACTGAATACTGCATCACACGCCACACTCAAAGCCATTGCTTCAAATCGCCTGTCCAATTCAGCCAGAAATGACTCAGTCCACCACATTTTTATTAGCGGATTTATAAAAAAAACAACGAATATTTATTAACTTGCTAAAGCGGGAAAATAATGAAAAGAGAGTCCTCTCATGTCCTCTCAAGTTGAGAATCATTCGCGACTTGCAAGGATATGGGGCTTAAATAATTAATTTAGCCCAAAACGTACTTATTCTTACCACTAAAATAATAAGATAATGCTAATAAAATTAGAAAATGTGAATTCTTTAATTTTTATATTTTATTCATAGCTCAGACAAAATCATTATTGGCTCTCGTCTGGGGGGGCAGAGCCCCCCCTAAACTCCGCCTATGATCGCCATTCATATACTTTTCATGATAGCCAACATTTCAGCCCTACGTGTAATGCAGCTCAAAGTCACTAAACATGTATGGGTTGATAATGTAAAACTCTGGTCAAGTTTTCTTGTGGTCATCCGTTTTTAACGCATCTTGACTGTCGTACAGTCTGACATTAATGACAACTGAGATCCCACAGTGTGACATGATCATCATGTTCGTACAGTCTGACAATCAACAATCATGAAGGACTATTAAAAATCGCACAGTGTGCGCCCGGCTTAAGTCTGTGTATACTTCGTATTTTTGTACATCCCCTCAGGAGCTGTTCACATGAGAAGGTGGTGTCCATGCTGCAGGGGAGTGGGGCAATGCCCAGCTTGGTGGTTGAAGACGGCCCGCCGGCCTTCACCATGACCGAACCTGAACAGGTGGAGGTTTCTCCACGCTCCCGTGCTCCTGTGCTTAGCTCCCTTCAGTGGGTCGCTGAGATCTTGCCTCCCAGTATCCACGTACAGGGTCGCACCTTCAGCCAGCAGCTTGAGCACCTTCTCACTCTCCAAGAGAGATACACCATCTGCAAGGCCCTGGAGGCCTTCTTCCAGCACAGGTGAAGGACATACCCATATTTTAGTGAAAGAAAGAAAGGGTATTCTAAGATGGAAATGTCTCCATTGCTTCTCTGAGAACATTCCTGAACTTTGTATGCAACCTGATTTGATTCGTTTTTCTTCTGTGCCATTAGAAATGTAGACACTTTGATTGTGGACGTCTTCCCTGTGTTGGATACCCCAGCAAAACAGGTGATTTGGCAGTTCATTTACCAGCTGCTGACCTACGAGGAGCAGGAACACTGCCAGAACAAGATCTCCCGATTCCTTGGCTATAAAGTTACACGTGAGCCCTTCAGTCTGTATAGAGTATAAGTACATACATGTATGCATGCATGTATTTATTATTGGTAGTGCCAACAGCAGAACCTGAACCTCCAGCCCATGAGCCTCATAGGCGCAGCAGCTCCATGAAGGTGACAGGAACCACCTACAGGAGCAATGTGAGGGGACGCAGCTCAGATGATCTGGTTATTGGCACTCACTTGGGCATGGGTAAACTGTCTTCAAACACTATGTTGTGTTACACATTATAACGTAGGAAACCAGTTTTCAATTTTTTGATGCCATTGATATCTTACTGTTATAAAACTAGGGCTGCCTATAGTCAAAAATGTGGTAATCTCATATTGTCCGACTAGCATCACAAAGTGTGTTTAAAAAAATTACTGTTAAACATATAACTTCAACAGTCCTCATACATTTAGCAAAATTCTCATTTTCCACCAGCCACCTAGCACCTGGAAGTCTGCAGACTCCAGTTTAACAACCGCTGGCATACAAGCATACACTGGCATACACATGTTTAGCTACCTATATATGTAGTGAAATTGTGTCAACTTTCACACCTAGTATTATGTATCATGAAAACAGCATTGTAGGAAGTGGGAGCTTATGTACCATCATTAAAAACTGCAGCTTTCTTAGCAAATTGAAATGATTGAAGTTGATGGGCTATTTTCTTACTTCATGAGGGATTTGCAATGAGCCAATGGAGGTAGCACCTATGAGACTGACTCCTGGAGAGAGACAATCAGGGGATGGAACATCCTTACCAGAGACGCCCAACAATCTGACTAATGTGAGCACTCTTCTTTGATTTTACAGGTTTACAAACATTGAAATACTTGAGTAAGTGCACTGTTTTTATATTAACAACCTAGTCCCTGTGCTCTATCTAGCTGTCAGCTGTGTATGCTGAGCTGGAGAATGTCTATGCTGGGAAGAGATGCAAATCCCTGAAGAGTCGTCCTCCTCCAACTCCTGAAACTCTGGTTAACGTAGACGTCTTCCCGCACGCTTCCTCACAGTCCATCAGGGCACACTCTTCCTCTCCATCAGTTCGGGCCACTTCAGGTACAGGCAGTGTACTTCTAAGTTTTTTATTGGCATTGTAACTTGTGAATTCTAGAAAATCCTTGTCATTTCTTTGTGTAATAGGTAGGACTTTCATCCGAGGCAGAGTCTTTTATCTTCTTAACCTTTGCTTTCCCATTTTCATCTCTCAGGTAGCCGCAAATCTGCATCAGCACAGCCTGTGCCGCCGCCTCCACCACCGCCACCACCTCCTCCACAGCCTGACTCTTGGATGCAGGAGCCTCCACTGAGTCCCCAGTGCCCCTGCTACCCTCCAGGTCTTCCCTCTCAAACCAGTGCTGAGTCCAACCCATACATCAGTTTAGACAGTCCACCTCTCTCTCCACCCTCTCCTCCGGACTACCCACCTAGTCCACCCATTCGGAAGAAGCGCTACACCTTCTCACGTCCACCTCGTACCCCTGACACAGATTTGTTCATGGAGGCTCTGAGTGAGCAGCTGGGACAGCAGTTATCTGTGGAAGACTTCCTGTCACCAGAGAATGACTATGAAGAGGTTTGTATATTAGAATGGTTAATTGACTTGATATTTTATACAAGATCAATGGCTAATCTTCAATGGTCTATTGCAAAAACTCAATGCTATTTGTATATTTTACTTCAAAATAACACCAGGATATTGTCCAGATGACATTCCAGAATGAGGAAGAGGAGGAGGAAGAGGAGGAGGAGGAGGAGGAAGAGGGTCCGTACATGCCTCCCGAGCTAAGCAGTCCAAGTGAGGGACATAGTAGCAGCGAGGATGCCAGCTCTCT
>NW_015644337.1:211758-216837 GCF_001515625.1 Sinocyclocheilus rhinocerous
GAGGAAGAGGAGGAGGAAGAGGAGGAGGAGGAGGAGGAAGAGGGTCCGTACATGCCTCCCGAGCTAAGCAGTCCAAGTGAGGTACATAGTAGCAGCGAGGATGCCAGCTCTCTTACCTACTCCTCCAGCTCAGAGCACATTCCTCCACCCCCTCTGACTCCTCCTCCCCCTCCCCCCATCCAATTTAATGACCCCCCTCCACCTGCTGGATTCACCCCTGACCATGCACCCCGACAGCTGACCTTCCGTCGCCACCCTGGACCTCCTCCGCCACCTCCGCCAAGAGCTAACCCACCTCCAAAAAGACAATCCATTCACAAGGTGTTGCCCACACGTGATGAGCTGATGACCCAGCACCAAGTCCTTCAGGAGCACCACTCACTTCCAGTTCAACCAACAGCCAGCCACCCTCAGCAATCTCAGCAGCAGATGCATCAATCTCTGCCCCCTATGCCCTCTCCAGAAATAAACCAGTCACCCATCCCCAGTCATGCAATCTACGGGATGCACCATCAGGTTCATCCAGCTCACCAGGTTCACCAACACCACCAGGTGCAACAGGATCACCAGATGCATCCAATCCATCAAAATAAACCAAGTCACCAATCTCAGTCTATTAAAGTGCACCAAAGCCACCACTCACACCAGACTATTCAGACTCAACTATCTAGCTCCATGGATAGGCTTGATAGAATTGAAAGAAAGGAACGCTCCGATAGGCATATCTATGGCATGCAGTTCCAGCCCTTGCATCCAGATCAACAAGTACACCATGCTTATCAGATGCATCAGAGTCATCAGGCTCACCTCTCAAGCTCCATGGATAGACTTGACCGATTGGAGCAGATCCAGTGTTTGGAACGCTTTGAGCATATGGAGCGAATCGAAAGACTGGAGAGGGTGGACAGACAAATGCACCGGGCACACATGGCTCAAGCAGTTTCTCAAGCTATTCAACCATCTCAGCAACAGTACCACCACCAGATGCACCAAGCTCCTCTGCCAAACCGCCACATTCACCAGATTGAACACATACACCCGGTTCAGCCAATCCAGTCAGCTCCTCAGTACCACCAGATCCACCAGCCCCACCAACCTCACCAGACCCAACAGATTCTGTCAACCTTCCAGCCTTATACTTCACAACAGCAGCAACAGCAACAGCAGCTTCAGGAGATGCAGCAGAAACAACAACAACTTCAGCAGCAGCAACAACTTCAACAGCAGCTTCAGCAACAGCAGTATCAGCAGCAGCAAGCTCAGCAGATTCAGCAGCAGATTCAGCAGCAGCAACAGCATCGCTCAACCCCACAGATTCCCCCCATTACACAGGCCAGACAGAGCCCTCAACCCATGTACCACGAACATCGTCACTACCATCACAGCCACCATGAGGCCCTGTCCCAAACACAACCACCAAGTACACCCCAACCTCAAACTCACCACCCCACTGATGGGCCCACTGTGGAGCCACCTCCTCCTCCACCTTTACCCCCACCTTGCATGCCTCCTCCGCTTCCAAAGGCCTCACCACAAAAAACAGACTCCAGTCATATGAGTGTAAAGCGGCTACGATGGGAACAAGTGGAAAATTCTGAGGGAACCATTTGGGGACAGGTACGAAGTTTCAGCCTAATAAGCTGAATCTTTGTGTGAAATGCTTGTCTTAAATGGCTGACTCAATGAATCTTGATGATGTTTTGCACCAGTTTTAGCTAAAGGAGATCTAAATCTCGTAGTCACTTATATTTGCAATTTCAAACATGCAACAGCATGAGCCAAATTGACAATGCTAAAATCTCTGGTAATAGTTGGAGGAGACCTTGAAAAAAAGTAGTATGCCATTTGAGACATACATTGGTCCATTGTAATGATGGAACATTTCAGGATGTCCATCGTTATGAGATTGGCTCAGTCCGTTAGAATGAAGAATGTAAGGACAGATGTGGTTTCTCACTGCAGTTGGAAGAAGATTCTGATTATGACAAGCTGAGTGACATGGTGAAATACCTAGACTTGGAGCTTCATTTTGGGACACAAAAGAGCCCTGGTGAGTACAATGTGAGAAAAGTAATATGTATAACTAATTTCCAAGAGAACAAAAAAGCTGTTGACAATCTGAAAAGGGAGTTGCTTTTCATATCTTTCAAAGAGAGAGATACAGTGTGGTCCATATTGTAAGAAAAATGATGAGGACTATGAAGATCTCGATGAAGATGTTTATTGCAGAATATCAGTGACAAAGTACATGTAGTACCTTGGGTTCAACGGAGTCAGAATGAACCCCGAGCATCCTACGCTCAAACATTTTATACTCTATTACGTTCATCTTCCCGCTAGACATGTAAATGAAGTTTCGTCTTAAATGTAAATTGCGGATAACAATGAAAGTGATAGCCTTCCGTTCCCCCTCTTTGATGCTCTTGGCCCGGAAGCAGCATCACATCCACTCCCTTACACAGATCACACCTCCCTTCCTGGGCAGGTGCCCAGTGGCGGTGAAGCCCTGGCTTAGGTCGATCCCTATTTATGGCCAACAGAGATTCTTACCCGTCATTGGGTCTACACCTCATGCACACTGGTTACAGCTCCGTTTCATTTGAGCAAAATTATCACAGGGTTTTTTGCTTATTAAAAAAACAGGATTGTTTAAATTTGGAAAATGTTTCTAAGGTTTGGAAGAGGTAATCAAGAACCATCACAACCAACGGGAGCGCCCAATATTGATCATTGAACTATCTGCAATTTGACGTTTCACCATAGAACACATACAACATAACATCATGCATTGGCACATAATTAGAAAGATACAAACACAAACGGCAGTTTTAAAAGTTACATCCCAAATCAAACCAGAGTATGCAATGACTAAATCTCCATCATGCATTTGTTTAGTTAAAGCCTTATCCTTCTCATCAAGACCTTGTTGAGCTTTAACAATGTGGTTATCTTTCCTTTGCATTAATGACATCAGCATATCATCCAGTTTTGGTAACTCAAAATCAAATTCAGGAATTTCTTCCACAAAGCCCAATTGTTCCTCTGGTTTTACTGACATTGCCTGTTGGGTGGTGTTTACATATGGAAAATTATAATTTCCTATAGACCAGGTTGATTCAGGGGTCATACAAAATGAAGTATCATTAATTGGACAGAATGTCTGGTTATTATCAATAATGCGGATAACAATGAAAGTGATAGCCTTCCGTTCCCACATCTTTGGTAGTCTTTCAGGTGGAAACAACCAAATGTTAAGGTGCAATTATATTCAAGTACCCTTTTGGTCAGCAGATGGTTCTTGATGGCCTACTGCCGCTCCCACGCTATAGGTGACGATTGACGAAGTAACGTTCAGGAGATACTATTTACATATTATTGACAGAATTATCTCTATGATAATTAAGCTCTTTGTAGAGAAAGGAGAATAGTTTAATTGGAGTGGAAGTTTGGTCGAGGCAGACTATAATTTCTTACAATAGGTAGTAGTCGGCATTTGTTGCTTGTAAAGTGTGCCAAACTCCATTTCTGTGTCTTCTAATACTTACCAAGAAGTCCATAATTTAATGTGAGAAAAAGAGGAACACCTGTGAATCTGCTCAGAACTGGCTGTCCTCCAAATCTGAGTATTCGGACAAGAAGAGCCATAGTAAAAGAGGACACCAAGATGCCTACGGCAGCTCTAAAGGAGTCAACTGAGATAACAATAGCCTGCACATTTCATAAATCTAGCACAGACTAAAGGGTTGCAAGAAGAAAGTTGGGGGAACTCTCACCTTGGGATAACATCTTTATAGCACATCATATAGAAAGACACAAGATGTAGAAAAATATTCTATGGTCTTATAAGATGGAAATTAAACTCCTGGGTCAATGACCTGTTTGTCAATGACCTTTAATATAAAGATTTGGATTTTTTTATTAATCTAAACCCTGTACATAAATATCCAGAATAAATTATTGTCTTATAAGTCATGCCTTTAATATTTTAGGTTTTAGGCTCTCAAGTTATGTCAAAAAAGATGAACACCACCACAATGTGGTAATTGGCAGTAGGAAACCTCTTCCCAAACTTTCTGATTTGCAGTGTGTCTATTTATAATGGTGAAAGCAAAATGTTATTGGTCATAATGAAGTTTTAATCGCAAATATTGGCTGTACAAAGTATTTTTGTTTACTTTGGATGAAGAATGATGATAAAGCTTGCCAGAAAGCACTACTCCGTTAGTCTTGCGTAGCCAGACCTTCATACTGACGGCAGAAGGTCTGGACTCCATAGCAGCTTTTGTTGGCCAAGGACTGCCCAAGAGGATGTCTGACAGACATGTAAAGCAACGAATCATAGTTTATTTTGTTCAGCATCATATTTAGGGGTGTGAAATTGTAAAGTTGATGTCCCTACAGTAACAGACCAACGTGCAAATAATTCAAGAACGTCGTTTAAGTTTATGATGTGATCATTGCTATAAACTCAATGGATTTCTTACTCCATAAAGAGGATTCACATCATGCGTGCTGTGTTTTAAGGCTGAACGTATGTAGGAACTTCCCAGGAGGACCTAACTATCCTTTTACCAGCTGACGCAATGATTTCCGTTACAAGTTCTTTTCACTCATGCTACGATTCATGTCTCAGTTTCTCTTCCAGAGCCCTCACCTCAGGTGGAGACTTTCAAGAAGAAAGATGTCGTGGAGATTCTCTCCCATAAGAAAGCCTACAATGCTTGTGAGTAGAAAACAGTGCTTCATATTTTTTTCTAGTTAAATGTCCTTTTTTAGAAAAAAATTGTCTAATCGCATCCAAAATAAAAGTTTTTGTTTACATAATATATGTGTGTGTATTGTGCATATTTATTATATAAATACACACACATACAGCATATATTTTGAAAATATTTACATGTATATATTTATATTCATATAATTTATATAATATATAAATATATTTAATATATAAACGTAACATATTTTTCTTAAATATATACATGCATGTGTGTGTATTTATATATACATAATAAATATACACAGTACTCACACATATATTATGTAAACAAAAACTTTTATTTTGGATGCGATTAATCG